>NC_056743.1:248326012-248396012 GCF_019279795.1 Protopterus annectens
ACTATACGTTTGGCTTTTGTTCCCTCAATACTTTTGAGTTTGTTTCTGATTGTTGAACTAAGAGTCTAAAAGTGTGTTCATCTTCATCACAAGCTGGCATCAGTGGTACAAAGAGAGAGTGGATATATTTTGGGTGGGAGACAGGCTGTATGTGTATAACATAGGGGATTTACACCACCAATATTGAATGATCACTGATATATGGCTTGTAAAGGAACTGGGCAGTGTATGTGTCAGTGAGCAGCAAATTAAAATACATGATTAATGTGGTCATTACTGTGTTTCACTTTCTTTATAATCAGAATCATATGCAAAAGTGTCTGTCTTTTTTTAAGAGAGGCAGGTGGGTGTTGTGGTTTTGTGGAGAAGCAACTGATCACCACGCTAGTTGCTTGGGGGTAAACTGAATGACTGTCTGTGCGTGCATGTGTGTGGGTACATGCATGATCTGGGCTCAAGTGTTGCTCTTTTGCTCTGCAGAGTGCAGCTTCAGCCCTTACTGAGCTCTAAGAGCACAGTCAGACCCTACACTTGGCTTAGCTGTTTTTCAAAGATCTCAGATCTCCTCTTCTCTGTGTTCTGGTCTATAATTTCTTTTGCACCAGTTATTATCTGTATTAACTGAATCTTAAAATTTTGATAAATTATTACTCTTAGTAGTAGTTTTATGTTTTGTACTAGCTCCATTTTACTATTGTTTGTTGATAGTATTTTAAAGTTGGCTTATAATATGTGTGGATGAATTTTAACTTTACAAGGATTAGAATCCCTGAAATACATTAACAGGAAAAAAAAGGAAAAAAAAAACATTTTTTAAGTGTTTTCTTTGCAAGCGGAAGCCCCCCACACCCTCAATGTGTGGGGGCAAGCCCTAATGCACCCATCAAACGTATATATACCAACTCAACAGTAACACCAACTTGAAGAAGAGGGAATCTATCCCTGCAAAGAGCACTGCTGCTGGCACAACTTGCTGGCAGCGTTTTCCTATAGAGAGGCTTTGATCCTCAGCAGATTAAACTTCAGGCAAATGATGCTCAAGAGTTCAATCTTCATCTACCTGTATGTTACCCATAATGTTGTTACAATTAGGTTGTTAAATTGCAGGTATAAGTGACATTAGTTTAATTTAACTGGGACTGACCATCAGTTTATATTGCTCAAGCCAGTTTTCTATTCTTGCAAAGAAATGCTATGAGTTGTCTTGGAGCTGCTTGAATGAACAGGCTGCATATAATATATAATAATAATGCTGAGTCATCTGCACAATGGATTAGATTTGCTAGGTAGAAAGTTGTGCACATTTTATTCATGGACATATTAAAGAAAAAAGTTAAATTATTGAACCTTGTAACACACCTACTATTATTTGTTGAGGAACTGATGGTGGTTCAGCCCAGCATACATACCTAATTTCTTTTTTTTCCCCAGACATTCTTTATTAAGGTTATTAAATCAGTTTCTGTGCCACAGTGTGGCCTAAATCCACGTGGAAAGCAGCTAGTTTTCTGTTAAGTAGTTCATTAATTGTAGGTGGACACATTTTCAAGTATTTTAGATAAAAGGAATAAGGTGATTATAGGCCTATAGTTTGTAGTTCAAGAGATTACCTGCCTTCATGTAAAGGGATAACCTAGGATTGTTACAAGAGAATGGGGACTATTTTTCTATAAACTTTTTCTTGATGTGACTGGCAACAATCATTCCAGGTGAGCACGTGAACGGGTAAAAGGAAGGCCATCATGCTGGCAGCCAAAGCAGTGGCTTATGCCCTTGTGGGCATCCTTGCAAAGAGGACATTTATTTTAGGTTTAAACCCTCACCTGGGCAGGTGGACAGATGACCACATCACTACAGTGATAATAAAGCCCTCTCAGATGTACTGGCAATAAGAGCCACCACCAATGTAGATTGGTCTCTGAATACCCACCCCAGGACTGCAGCTTCCAGTGCCACCCGTTCTCCAAGTGATTGTGACAATGGATGTCTCAGGACCACCCCCTTCCCTTCCAAAGATAGGCATGCCCAGCCTTCCCTGACAACTCTGTCAAGCACCTGAGTTTCTAATTCATCTTGGGCCACTTATGCTGTAGTCACAGCTTTATTCCTCTATACCCCTTGAGCTGGCTAAAGTTTGGAGACAATGGCATCTTCAAGGGAGCAATTTATAACTAATGACATAAGGTATGCTATGCCCTCTCTGGCAATGCAGAGATATTCTGCTAGTAGGATGCTGGCTGCTAGAGAGGTGGGTTTGAGTTTTTGTGTATCTTGCTTTCTATATCATAAAAGTAAAGTATACAGTGGCATGTACACTGTTTACAAAGGAAGTTTTTACTTTCACCCCGGAAACTTCCTTTTTTGCAAAGCATGACATGTATCATCTCCCATCCCTCCATGTATCTTCCCCTCTTTGCTGTGTAAAACCTTCCTGAATAATCACTCACACTACGTCATTTTCCCTACTTTTGCTTGATACAGAGTACTGTAGTCCATTTGGAAAAAACTGTTCTTGTATTATTACATTTCAAGCAAATTATACTCTCTTATTTTTCATTAATTAATTGATTCATTTTGAATGCATTTGGGGGACTTGTATATAGTGCCTGTGCACTAGCTTTCCCCTTTTGCTCCTTTAGCTTAATTGCCTGAAAAGTGATATCCTGCTCCCCTTTATTTATTTATTCTCATCTCCTACAGGAAAAGACCTGATCTCTACCTTTATATAATCAACTATTCCCCTATCTTTACCACAGTCTAGTAATTTTATACCCAGGAAATGTAATGTCTAATCCCTTTTGCATTTATTTTGTGTCTCTGTTAACCTCGTTATGTCTGCTTGTCATAGTTCTCTCACCTCCCACAGCCCTCACCCATTTTCTTCCAAAAGCATTCAAACTTACTGAGCCTCATCCTATATCATTATTTCCCCTTAATAATATCCCTGTCCTTATCATTCTTCCTATTCCCTTTTTCCACTGTCATCCTGAGAACTTTTTAGCATCTTCTTCGACAGATTTCATGATGATGGTTGCTGCAGGCTTGTTTTGTCAATTAACGGATAAATACTGCTATAGTATATGTGATGCCCCACCACTGGACCAGTAATCAAGGAGCCTTAATACTCACCACTGGCAACAGTTGGGGACATACACTGGGAGGATGACAAGGTACACACACAGTATTTCCAGAAGCAGCTCTCTGCATCAAGTGCAATTTCCCTTAAGAGCACACAGAGACCACATTCAGCCTGGGGCTGGTTTCTCCCTCTCTCTCCAGATTCCCAACAAGACTGCCCACTGACCCAGCTATAGATTTGAGATCTCAGCTGAGTGGCCAAGCCAACACCTCCAGCGCCCTCTCTGTCCAACCAGTGCTTCATGTCCCTGCCTTTTTGAGGATTGATTTACACACACACACACACACACACACACACACACACACACACACACACACACACACACACACACACACACACACACACACACACACACGCGCACACACACACACACACACACACACACACACACACACGCGCACGCACGCACACACACACACACACACACACACACACACACACACACCCACACACACACACACACACACACACACATACACACACACACACACCTGGGAAAGGCTGGCACAGGTTTACTAGCTATTGCCCCTTTTGCCCAGCCTGTAAGGTAGTTATCACTGCCACCAGCCAGCTCCTTGTCAGCCACTTTAAGGCACTTAACAAAGAGTGTCTAATATTACTGTGTAATGTTACTATCAACACAAATGTTAGTTTGACCAAGAGCAAGGCTATTAGGAGTGGTCCACAGTGTCACCAAATAAATATGCAAGTACCCTCAGAACTTAAATATCTCCACAAGGAAAAGTTTAAAAATATTTAATAATAATTAATAAAAGAACAAGACAATACTAAATATATACAGTATTTACAGTAATACTAGAGTTCAATATCACAGGAAATCTTTAAAACAACATTGCAGGATAGTCTCAAATAAATAAAGAAAAATATCTACGCTAAGCTTTGCTATTTTCTTAACTATAGCTAAGAGAATTACTATAACCTAGTTTACTTACTTACAGAGCAAGGCAAATGTGTAGTTAATTGGTCTTCTTGTCAGGTCCAAGACAGACTAAAGAATGCTGTGTCTCACTCTCAGAGACTTGTTAAATTAATATCTCAAATATTACTGATGGGACAGCTTTTCAGAATGACATCATTTCTTGTCATCTGACTATCCCAGGAAGAACTTCCACTGCTGGAATCTGGCAGTATTTAGCATCTACCTGGGAAAATACACAGACAAGGGCTTTCCCTCTGATCTTTGATAGATGCTGGAAGTCATAAAACAATAAAACACTTCCAAGAAAATACAGAAAGTTCCCTAATTTTAGACATTGTGTCTCCTTGCTGCCATAAAGTAATTCAATTTTAGTTATTTTCTGAAATTTACTAGACTGAGGTTAACCTCATGTATCCCAGTTTCTACTGTTAGAATATATATATTTTCACAGTTACAATAGTGCATGTATATTTCTGTTCTTTTCCAGTAGGGCACACTGTGGATCCATTTTTAAGCTCAGTGCTCTATAAAATATCTTTTCAACATACAAGTCTGTACAAACCTAGTTTGATATATACATGACATACAGTTCCAATACATTTGTAACACAAGCATCTTACATGAAGCATGTTGACATTCACAAATGACACATAACCATTTACAAAATTCCAGACAGGTGTGCTGGCAGTATCTCCCTTTCTCACACTTGTATATAAATCATGCTGATATTCACAAATGACATATAATTATTTACACAATTCCAGATAGCTAGGCTGGCAGTATCCCCCTTTGTCACTCTCCACCCCCCCCCCCCCCGAAGACTCAAGCTAGGTTTTCAAGTGACCCTTGAGAAACGCTGCTTGACAGGGATGAGCTTATCTGGGAATACATTACCCCATATTCTGTCTGGAGAGCCCATCTGCATTGGCACTGCCAACCCCACTGCAGTGCTGCACTGTCATATCATATGCCTGCAACCCTAGGCTCCACCTTAGTAGCTTAGCATTTTGCTGACTGGCTCAATGTAGCTATGTTAAGGGATTGTGGTCTGTAACTACAGTGAATTTCCTTCCATACAGATAAGACTTAAGTTTCTGCAGTGCCCGCACTATGGCTAGACATTCCTTTTCTACAGCTGCATAGCATTCCTCCCTGTGTTGGAGCCTATGGCTGAGATATACCACTGGGTGCTCTTCTCCCTCTGAGGAAACCTGGCTGAGTACAGCCTCCACCCCCATGGTTTGAAGCATCCACCTGCACAACAACTTCTTTGCTGTAATCTAGACTGGCTAACACAGGGGGTCCTCCCAAAGCTCCTTTAAGCTTCTGGAATGCCTGCTCACATGCTGGGGTCCACACTACCTTATCTGGCCTGTATTTCCTTGTCAGGTCTGTGAGGGAAGCAGCTATGGTACTATAACTGGGAACAAACTTTCTGTAGTACCCTGCTGTCCCTAACAATGCCCTCTCCTGCATTTTGGTAACAGCTGCAGGCCATGCCTGAATGCCTTCTACTTTGGCAGGTTCAGGTCTGATCTTATCACTCCCCACTCTATGTTCCAGGTAGGAGACCTCTGCCATACCCACCTGACACTTACTGGGCTTAATGGTAAAACCTGCCTTCTGAAGTCTGTCCAGCACCTTCCTGACATGCTGAAGGTGCTCATGCCAGGAATGGCTGTAGATGGCAATATCATCCAGGTAAGCAAGGACAAAATATCCTGTTCCTCCTAGGATACGATCTAGCAGCCTCTGGAAAGTCGCTGGTGCATTTTTCATCCGAAAGGGCATTTTTGTGAATTCACGAAAGCCAAAAGGAGTCACAAAGGCTGACCTCTCTCTGGCACTGGGAGTCAAGGGCACCTACCAGTAGCCCTTGGTCAGATCAATAGTGGTAAGATACTTAGCCCCGCCCAGCTGCTCTAGGACTTCATCTGTCCTAGGCATGGGGTGACCATTTGACTCTGTGTGACTATTTAATTTCCTGTAGTCCACACACAACCTGGTGCTGCCATTTTTTTTGGTACCAGCACCAATGGGGAGACCCAGGTTCATAGGTAGTTACTAGGCTATCGGCCCTAGGGCCTATACAAGCCTAGCCAAAAAGGTACCCTGGCTTCCGCCATCCAAGAAAATTATTTTCCTGTGCTCCTGTCAAGCAGAGCCACAGAGGTGATCCCCGGGGTGAATTTCCTATTTCCCATCCAATCATCAAGAATTTTCTGGAAGAGTGCTAATGAGGAGCTTTGTTTGATATAGATAGGTAGTTTATTCCAGAGTATGGGAATTCTCTGGGACAGGAATCTATCCCTCCAGCATGTTCTGTTTATTGTGGTGACAAGGTTTAGGTCCCTACAGCATGTAGCTCAGAGGGATTGGGATTTCTTTAAGTGGAGCATGTCCAACAGCTCTGGGTTTGACATAGCTTTGTATGTTAGGCAGAGATCGCCTCTGAGTAGGCGATATGCGATGGAGTAAGGCTGGAGTTTTTTGAGACGGTCTGCATGGGGCATCTGTTTGAGGCCAGTAATTCTCTTTGTGAGGTATTTCTGCGGCCTTTTCAGTTGTTGTAGATGTTTTGTGAGGTACATACCAAAAGGGGCATTGTACTCTATAATGGGTCTAATAAGTGATGAGTAGAGGGGAACAATGACCTCTTTTTTCCTGGATGAGAAACGTTTTGTGATGAGGTGTGCCATGTAGAAGGATTTCCTGACTACTGTGGCAATGTGATTATCAAAGGAGAGACTACTGTCCACCTGTGTCCCAAGATCTCTTATCACACTTTCAGTGTTAAGTAGACTACCACCTATGTGATAGCTCATGGGTACAAAGTTTTTACCAAAGGGGATGACAATGCACTTTTTGACATTGAGCTTGAGGCCATGGCTTTGACACCAGGCATCTGTCTCAGTGAGGCCCTTTTGTAGGATGTCCACATTGTTAGGAGTTTCAATTATGGCTCCTAGTTTGCAGTCATCTGCGAACTTTGTTAGCCAAAGACCTCCTGTGTTAGCCTGTACTTCAGAAGCTGATGTTCTTTTGGACAGAGTGACTGCAAGGGCAGAGTTGAGTAGTAGTACCCAGGCTGACAGTGACTGCTAGACTCCTGAATTACTCCTAGTTCTGAAATTTTCTGTATCTCCTCCCTCAGAGTCTGGTTTGACTCTCTCAGGCACCCTATAAGGGGCCTGCTTAACAGGCCTTTGGGGTCCTGTATCCACATGGTGCTGCACCAGGTGGATGCACCCTGGTTTCTCCAGTGAACATGTCCCCAAACTCCTGTAACACTGCTCATATTTCACAAACTTGGGTAGGGGAAAGCAGCTGGGACATTGGTACCCGTTCCACTGAGGAGTGAGTCCGAGCCTCACTGAGGAGATCAATCATCAGATCCTCCTCAAACTCCTCCTTCCATCCACTGCAAATATTCAGCACAAGGGCCTCTCTACCATGGCAAGGTTTCATCATGTCAACATGGTACAGTCTGTGCCCCTGCCTCCTGCCTAGCAGTCCTACCACGTAGTTAACATCACTGTCCTTCCTTACCACTTTGAAGCGTCACTCCCAAGATGCCTGCAGCTTGTTATGTCTGACAGGAATAAGAACCATAACCTGCTGCCCCACAGCATACTCTCTAGCTTGACCCTTTTCTGCTGCTGGGCTTCTGCCAGGTTCTCCTGGGCCAAGCCCATGAGTTTCCTGGGCATTGTCCTGAGATTTAGAACATATGCCTCAACAGATTCCTTGTGGGATTCACACTTGCCCTACCACTCATCACAAATCAGATCTAGAGGTCCCCTCACCCTATGCCCATGCAGCAACTCAAATGTGGAAAAACTTGTGGATTCCTGGGGCACCTCCCTATAAGCAAACAACAGATGGGGCAAATATTTGTCCCACTCCCTCTTAAACTGGTCTGCAAATGCCCATAGCATTAGTGTAGAGTTTAACATCTCCACCAGACCCTTAGTCTCAGGGTGGTAGGGGTGCTCTTTAGGTGCTTCACCCCACAGCCCTCGCACAGACAAGCCAGCAGTTCTGACATAAAATCGGCACCTTTGTCAGTCAGTATTTCCTTTGGGAAACCTATCCTGCTGAAAATCTCTAACAAAGCATTTGCCACCTTTTCCGCCTCAATGGAGGACAGAGCCATCACCTCAGGGTATCTGGCAGCAAAATCTACTACCACTAGTATATACTTCATCCCTGTGGAACTTGAAGTACTCAGAGTCCACACAATATCCATAGCTACCCTCTGAAATGGCTTCTCAACCACAGGCAAAGGCATCAAAGTAGATTTCACCTTGTCTCCTGCCTTGCTTACCTTTTGGCTTGCACATTACATCCCTGGAAATCCCAGGCCAATAAAAAGTTCTGCATAATACATCTTTTTATTATTTTAATAATTTATTTAACATTTGTTTACCAGGATAGTCTGACTGAACAACAGGTGTCCATTTTCAGCAAAGTCCTGGAGAGTAAAAAGTAGATAAAGTTCATCAAAAGTACAGAGTACAATGCAAATGAATACAATACAATACAATTGAACTTTATAGTAATTAACAGATTTACTAGATATTCACACAATGTACAAATATACATAGGTAGAGCATAAAGTCAGTGGAACAGTATTCATCAGGGCCAGCAAATGAATAATAGCTCAGGATAGGGTAGATTATATGCTTTATGCCCATATGACCTGCAAAGGGAATGTCATGGGCTACGGCTAGAAGTGCCAGATGGTAGGCTCTGGGCACTACCAACTGCTGTATTCTCTCACCCTCTAGCCCTTTCTCAGGGGTCCACTCTCTATACAGTAACACTTTGACCCAGTATACAGATACCCCCTTTATGTAAGAATCAGGTGCCTCACTAGCTACCTCCCTCAGGCCTTGTAATGTAGAGTCTGAGAGCTGAGCTTGTCTCAACTCTGTCTTTGTGATGCTTCCCAGCTCCCCTTCCACAGGAAGTCTGGCATTCTCTGACAGTGGTACCACACTGTCAGCCTGGGTACTACTACTCAACTCTGCCCTTGCAGTCACTTTGTCCAAGAGAACATCAGTACCCACAAGCAGCTGTGGCTCACCTTCAGTCTCAAATGCTACTAGATGCCTCCCTCCCTGAAGTAGCCACCTCAGCAGTTCTGGCTTCAAGTGTGCTGTTTTGGTCCCCCCCCCCCCAGGCTACCAGACTCACATGCTTGTCTCGAAGCCTGACTGCATGTCACTGCATGCACACAAGGTACTGCATTATCAAAATCATTGCCTATCAGGACATCTGCAGGTATATCTTCAAATACACCTACTTGCTTGCTTCCTTTTCCACCCTCCCAGTCAAGGTGAACCCTATCCAAAGGTATTTGGAATGGGGTCGTTCCTAAAACTCTGACTGGAGTAGACTGCCCAAGCAAGTAGTGCTCCTCTTTAACCATTGCAGGTTTCACAATGCTTAGGTCAGAGGTTGTCTCTCACTTAGTACTGGCCTGTTTTCCATCTATTAAGATAGGATATAACCTTTTGTGGTAGTTTGGTAACCTTATTGTCTCCAGACAACTTACTGCTGGCATTCTGTCATTCACACTTATTGGCTCTCCCACCTTTTGTTCCCCACCTTGCCTCCATGGACATCTATATGCTACATGGTCCCACTGGTTACAGTTAAAACATTTAACCCTTGATCCTGGCTATGTACCTGAACTACTGGCGGACTCTGTTGGGGTGGTTTAGACTGCCCACTATGGGTTCCTTTAGAGCCATGTACAGCACTGGTATCCCTTTCCTGTGCACTGATGCCCTGCTTGCAAGGTATAGGTCTTCCTTTTCCCCCAACTTATCTGTGGTATTACATTCCCTATCTGCTAATCAGATTCTCATGTCTTCAGGCAAAGTGTTAAGGGCTTGTTCCCTCACCAAAAGGTCTGCTAGTCTTTCAAAAGTGGTGACCTGACACCCACTCACCCACCTGTGAAAATAAGTGCTTAACTCAGAAATATATTAACACACACTTTCATCTGCCTTGCATGTATTGTCACAAAACTTTTGTCTATAAGCTTCAGGTGTTAACTTAAAACACTCTAATAAACAATTTTTAATAGTATTATAATTTAAGCAATCAGTATCAGACAATTTAGAAATAGCAGTTACAGCTTTACCATGGAGTAAGGGGGTAAGGAATTGTAGCCAGAGCCCTTGGTCAGCATTATACTGTTTACATACCCTCTCAAAAATATGAATAAAACTATCAAAATTATCACCCTCTGTAAATTGTGGAGGAAATTTACTGACCTTTATTGCTTCTGGGGTTTGGTTATTCCCTTCCCCATTACCTCCATGACCCTGGCGAAGAGTGACCATCTCCTTTTCATGTTGCCTCTGCCGCTCATTTTCTTCAGCTTCCAGACATCGCAGTCTCTCTGCCACTTCCAGTTCCATTTTTTTGTCCTGCCACAGTCTCTCTGCTGATGCTAGTTCTAACTGTTTGGCCTCCAGCTCAAGTCTCTATAACTCCAGACAGACTTTTAAGTTCTCTGAGGCAAAGTTGAACTGCCCATTTTCTGAGAGTTGTACATCCCCAAGGACAATCCGGTTGTCCTCCTGGTTGCTGGTCTGTGATGCAGCTGTAACGAAGGCTGCAATCATTTCTGCTTTCATCAGGATGGCAGGCTCCATTCCTTTGACTTGGCACATCTCAGATAACTGTCTCCTTGTTAGCCTGCCATTCTTCTCTGCTGACATCCTTGCCTGCTCTCCCTGACTAACTAAGCTAACAAAAAATAAATAAAACTAATGTGATGTGAAATTCTGAATGTTCACTGTGTGTCTGCTTGAGAGTACAAACACCTTCTTTAGTGACCACTGTTTACAGGCTACAGGAGTTTAATATCCACACCACTGAATCCTAATATGTGATGTAGTGATCCCATCACTGACAACCAATAAATGTAATGTCCCACCACTGGACCAGTAATCAAGGAGCCACAATCCTCACCACTGGCAAAAGTGGGGGATGTACACTTGGAGGACGACAAGGTATACACCCAATATTTCCAGATGCAGCTCTCTGCATCAAGTGCAATTTCTCTTAAGAGCACACAGAAACCACGGTCAGTCCGGGGCTCTCGTTTCTTCCTCTTTCTCCAGATCTCCAATAAGACTCTCAACTGACCAAGCTGCAGACTTGAGATCTCAGCTGAGCGGCCAAGCCAAAACCTTCCAGATAGGTGGGTTGGCAGTATCCCCCTTTGTCACAGTACACATAAGGGGGTGTGGTGGGGGTAGCCACTCTTGTAAATCCTTTCTTTTTGTTTATTAGCTGTCTGGGACAGTAAACTGGTTTCTTGGACAGCTAAGTAGGAATATGTTTATTGCCACACGTTCAAGCTGTAGTGAAGATGTTTTACCTCCTATGCAGCAGAATTAATAGAACTTGAGAAAATAACAACAGAAAATAGATATAGAAGAACATGTTTAAATATCTGAAACGGTATGTTTGATGTTAACAGTAATGTAGGGATGAATCTGAAAGAAACAATTTAGTTTCTTATGTTAAAGGTTGCTCTTTGGTATTTCAGTGCGTAGGATTTTTCATTATTTCTTAGTCTTCATAGTTTTCTGTTTGATGAACTGTGCTTTCTTTAGATCATGTCATTAAAAGTGTTTTCACCATTTTTTTTAAATGACAGTCTTATCTGATCAACACAACAAATCCTTTAGCAGTTTTGTTCTTTTACTCTTTGAACTTCTGAAGAACATCTAAGTCTAAAAGAATGAAAGTGCTAAAATATGTATTGTGTTGAATTATTATTTTTTTTTTGCTTTTGGCTCCAGCTTTGGTGGTTATTAGGCATTACTGTGTGGTTTTCAACCCTTCTAAAATACAATTCAAATTCCATTTTGGAACCACAACTTTCCTAGGAGTCATAAAGCGAAGACTAATAAAGTGCTCGAGCTTACAGTTAATGCACCTAGCAAAACTCATCACTGCAATCCTCCATGTAAAATAAATTCACTAGAATTAGAAAATGACTCACTTTTCACCACGCAGAAACACCCACAAAATATTACTAAAACCTGACACATACTCTTCTACATCCAGTGTTATTGCAAGATTAAATCCTATTAAACCTTTCAGCTCAGAAAACCATAATTTGGTATGTAAATCAAACTATCAGTATGAAGAATCACTCTCTACCATTTGTGTTGTTAAAGTGTGGAACTCCATCCACCAACACATTAAAAATAAGACAAAACAAAACAGCTAAATTCCTAATTTGAAAGTCCACCTATCACCAAATTAATTGCATTCATGTCCCTCATCTTATTCTGCTTTTGCCCTAACTCTTCTGTATATACAACTATACCACTTTAACCTTTCTATACATCTTAAAATATATACCTTGCTCCAAGCCAGCTCCCTTTATCCTCTCATAAAGAAATATATGCTTCCAGTACCATTTAGAATACTATACATAGGTTTATAGGGTCATAGGTAGGTACTAGGCTATTAGCCCTAGGGCCTATATAAGTTAAGCCAAAAAGTTCCTTGGTTTTCACCACCCAAGAAAGTTATTTTCCTGTGCCCCTGTCTAGCAGAGCCACAGAGGTGATCCCCGGGATGAATTTCCTATTTCCCATCCAATTGTCTAGAGTCCTCTTAAAGAGGAATAATGAGGAGCTTTGCTTGATGTGAATGGGTAGTCTGTTCCAGAGTATGGGGAGTCTCTGAGACAGGAATTTATCCCTCCAGCATGTTCTGTTTATTGTGGTGGCAAGGGTCAGGTCCCTGGAGAGTGTGGCATGGGGAGACTGGGGCTTCTCTAAGTGTAGCATGTCCATCAGAATTGGGTTTGACGTGGCCTTGTATGTTAGGCAGAGGTTGCCTCTGACTAGACGATAAGTGATGGAGTATAGCTGGAGCTTTTTTGAGGCAGCCTGCGTATATCATCTGTTTGAGGCCAGTAATCCTCTTAGTGAGGTATTTCTGTGGCCTTTCCAGTTGTTGCAGATGTCTTGTGAGGTACATGCCAAACAGGGCGTTGTACTCTGTGATGGGTCTGATGAGGGCAGAGTAGAGAGAAACAATGACCTCTTTTTTTCTGGAGGAGAACCCTTTAGTGATGAGGTGTGCCATGTCAAAGGATTTCCTGTCTACTGTGGTGATGTGATTGTCAAAGGAGAGACTAGTGCCCACCTGTGTTCCAAGGTCTCTTATCACACTCTCGGTGTTAAGTATGCTACCACCTACATGGTAGTTCATGGGTATAGTGTTTTTCCCAAAGGGGATGACAATACACATTTTGGCATAGAGCTTGAGGCCATGACTTTGACACCAAGCATCAGTCTCAGTGAGGCCCCTTTGTAGAATGTCCACATCATTAGGCGATTCTATTATGGCTATCTGTTTGCAGTCATCTGCGAACTTTGTTAGCCAAAGACCTACTGTATTAGCCTGGACTACTGAGAAATAGATGCCAAAAAGGAGAGGACCCAGGACTGAACCCTGTGGCACTCCTACTTTCACTGTGTGAGTTCTGTCAGTGAGCCAGCTGGCCACCCATCTTGTGACATACGAATTTATGCCCAGTCTAGTGAGTTTATCTATAATTCCAGAAAGGGGGCTGGCGTCCAAAGCCTTAGCGAGGTCAAGATAAGCTGTGTGCACCACCTTATCCTCTCCCATGGCTCGGTTGTCTGTTTCAAAGAAGTCGATCAGGTTTAGGAGACAAGCTCTACCTTTTACAAACCCAAATTGAGTGAGGCTCAGCGTTTGCAGGTTACCTATGTCTTTGTTTATAAGTTCCATGATGATACGTTCCATGGCCTTGCAGACCAGGCTCATTAGGCTAATGGGGTGGTAGTTCCCGGGGTCCATGGTGGTGACCCCTTTATGGAGTGGGGTAACCGTTGCTGTGTGGCATTCAGTAAACACAAAGTCTGAAGTGAGGCTATGACTGAACATGGTAGTTAGGTGGGGTGCCAGTTCATTCTGTAGTTTGTGCAGAAAGAAGTCTGGAATGTTGTCTGGTCCCATGGATGCTGTGTTTTTGGCTTTGGAAAGTGTGGTTTTAACTTGTGCAGTCATGATTACAGGGGCTATGCATTCTTCCAGTATAGGGATGGGTCCTTTGGGGGGTGACGGGGGGGTTAAAGTTTGCACTGAACCTATCTGCCAGGATGTTGGCAATATCAGTTGGTTCTGTATATCTAGTCCCATTGTTCTGTAGCTCGGAGCAGATCTGGGTGTTGCCATTGAGATTCTTGACATAGCTGTAGAATGCTTTGGGGTTGTCTTTAGAATCAATGACAATTTTATTTTTGTAGCTAGCTTTGGAGGATTTTAGAGGGATCTCAGCTTCTTACTGAGGCTGACCAGGGAGTTCCTGTAATAAGGGGATTTTACTCTTTTTTGCAACAACTTCTTCCTTCTGTTGTAGAGTTTGTTTATGGCAGGGGACCACCAGATTGGCTTCCTTTTTTGGAGGATAACATCTTGGTTCTGTTGGGGATGGCACGATCCATGCACCCGTGTATGTGTTTATACAGAGCATTTGTATAGGATTCAGCAGTCATACCTCTATTATCCGTCTGCACGTGTGTACTGAAGTTTGCCACTTCTGTCTTAAGAAGCGTGAAGTTGGCTTTGGAGAAGTTTTTTATGGTGGTTTCCTTAATGAGGGGTGGAGGCAAAATATTGATGTCTAGGGTGATTAGCTAATGGTCGGATCTGACCAGTGAGGAGTAGACCTCTGGCGTGGAATAAGAAGTTATGTACCTACCATAACGTTCCATGTTAGTTGTCTTCTTCTCGCCTTCTTTCTTGCTGTATGGGTTTGGAGCCAATCCTCAGCTCCGACTCGGCAATCTACTAAAGCTCGAGAGCTATTTACTGGCTCGAGGCCCTCCCTATATCCCACAATGCCAGGCATCAGATCCCCAGATCTCGTTTGGCAGAGCTAACACCAAGGAAAGATTCAAGGACACCTGTCCAACCACAAGGAAAAACTATAGTACAAGGACAGAGGAGGACACAATGTACATCAGAGTTGTCCAGAGGAAGAAGGCCTCAAAAGGGGAGTCTTCTCGGTCTGTCCAGGCTAGGTGGAAGGAGGGTGGGACGCAAGAAAGAAGGCGAGAAGAAGACAACTAACATGGAACGTTATGGTAGGTACATAACTTCTTAATGTTAAGTTGTCTATCTCGCCTTCATTCTTGCTGGATGGGACAGCATCCCTAGCACCTTAGTCCTGGGTGGCTCATCGGAACAGACTCTTGAGCACAGTGGAACCAAACTCAGCTCTATTCCTAGAGGCCACATCCAACTTATAATGCGAAATGAAAGTATGAGGAGTGGCCCAAGTGGCTGCGGCACAAATAGATGCCATTGGTAGTCTTGCTTGAAAAGCTACCAACGTAGCTAAAGCTCTGGTGGAATGACCTTTAGGTTTAGCAGGGAGTTCTTAATGTCTGAGCTGATAAATCAAGGTAATAATAGAGGACAACCACCTGGATAAGGTTACTTTGGAAACTGGCAGTCCTTGCTTGCCCTCGGCATAGGATAAGAAGAGTTGATCTGATTTTCTTATTTGCTTAGTCCTGTCCAAGTAGAAACGTAATTGCCTAAGAACATCCAAGCGGTGCAACTTTTGTTCAGCTTTGTTCGAATAGTTAGGAAAAAAGACAGGCAGATCAATAGTCTGATTCAGATTTGTTTCAGAAGGTATCCTGGGTAGAAACGAAGGATTAGGCCTAAGTGAAACTCTGTCCTTATGAAACACAAGATAAGGAGGACAAATACAGAGGGCTTGAAGTTCTGAAACTCTCCTAGCTGATGTGATGGCTACCAAAAAGAGAGTCTTCCAGGAGAGCAATTTTAAGGAACAGGAAGCCGCGGGTTCAAACGGGGGAGAATCAAGGAAGCCAATATCAAGTTCAAGTCCCATGGAGGCGGGGGATCTCTGACCGGGGGCCTAAGCAACAAAGTTCCTTTGAGAAAGGCCTTGCAAAGTTTGTGGACATGATGCTGGTTTCTGACAGGCCAGCATGGAAATTTGCAATAGCAGCTAATTGGACTCTAATGGTGGCAGAGGAGGAACCAGCTTGAAAGAGCTCTGCTAAAAAATCTAAAACATGATGGACAGGGGCTGTAAAGGGGTCAATATTCCTAGCCTCTGCCCAGAAAGAGAAATGTTTCCACTTACTAGCATAAGTCTTCCTGGTGGCAGATTTGTGCGAAGAAAGTATGATTTCAAGCACCGGCTGAGAAATTAGCTGAAGCGTGGCTAAGGTTGGAAGTGGAGCAACCAAGCTGTGAGGATGAGAGACTGAAGGGATTGGTGCAGCCCGCCCGACTGATGGACCAAGAGGTCTGGCACTGGGTCCAGATTCCATGGCTGCTCCAGCAGGTGATGCTGCAGGAATGGGAACAAAATTTGTTGAGGCCAGTAAGGGGCAATGAGGATTATCCTGGATCTCAATGCGGTTGCTTTCTGAATTAGCTTGGGAATAAGGGGAAAAAACGGGAATGCATACAGAAGACCCAGGGGCCAATCGTGAACTAGAGTGTCTCTGGGGGAGTGCCCAGGAAGGGGGAAGAGAGTGAAGAAGTCATCGCACTTGCTGTTGAGAGGAGTTGCAAAAAGGTCACAGCAAGGTTGACTCCATCTGCGGAAGATTTTGTCCGCTACTGATTGATTGAGAGACCACTCGTGAGGCATGAGAATAGCTCTGCTTAGCCTGTCCGCTATGACGTTTGACCTCCCGGGGATATGCATTGCTATCAGAAACCGTTAGGAGGAGATCATCCACTGCCAGAGTCTGAGTGCTTCTCGACATAAGGGATAGGACTTGGTTCCACCCTGCTTGTTGATGTACCATACTACAGACATATTGTCTGTCTGAATTGCAATAGTCCCGGTGGGTAGAGAGTCCTGAAGAGCTTGCAATGCCAAAAGCACTGTTCTCATTTCCAAGACATTTATGTGCAGATGGTACTCTAGAGGTTGCCAGGTGCCCTGGACAGTCCTGCCCTGAAAATGCCCCCCCCCACCCAATCAGGGAGGCATCCATGGTCACTGTGGCAACAGGAGGAGGAAGAACACACGGTCTGCCCTGGAGTATAAGAGGGGAGACCATCCACCAAGCCAGGTGGTCTTTGCATGATTGAGTGATTATTATCTTGTGAGACATTGGGAGCTGTTGAAAGGACCATTGAGTAAAAAGCACCCACTGAAGAAGCCACATTTGAAAACGAGCCAGTGGAACTAGTATGATTGCTGCTGCCATGAGGCCCAAAGTCTTTAGTACAAATCTGGCCTGAATCCTGTTGTACTGTAGTAAGACCTGCACGTGTCGGCGGATGTCTGACACTCTGTCGAGAGGAAGTCTTGCAGAGAGGTCTTTTGTATTTAAGCTTGCGCCTATAAAGACTATAGACTGACAAGGCGACAATGCAGACTTTTCGAAATGTATTGATATACCTAGCTTGGAGCAAGTTTGGATGGTATAATCCCTGGCTCATAGTAGCTGATGCCTGGTGGAAACAGTGAGGAGCCAGTCATCAAGATATGGAAACACCTGGAATCCTCGCCATCTCAGGTGAGCCGTAACCACTGCCATACATTTGGTGAACACCTTGGGGGCTGTGGTGAGACCAAAGGGCAGGGCTCTGAATTGATAGTGACTGGCTCCTAGCCGAAAGCGGAGAAACCTTCTGGAGTGCCTGTTCATTTTGATATGGTAGTATGCATCCTGAAGGTCTATGGAGCACATACAATTGTCCTGACCCAAAAAGGGCAAAATGGACTCGTGACCATCCGGAACTTTGATCTTTGAACAGACTTGTTTAGCCTTCTGAGATCCAAAATGGGTCTCCAGTCCCCTGTCTTTTTTGGCACCAAAAAGAACTTGGAGTAAATTCTGGATCCTTGCTGGTCTGCTGGGACTGGCTGGATGGCCCGTTTTTCTAGCAGTTTTGAAATTTCTAGCACTGCTTGTTCCCTTAGACCGGGTGGAACATCTGGAAGGGACTTGGTTGTTTGTACCAGGGTGTGGACAAAGGGGATCTTGTAACCCTCAGATATGATAGACCATACCCATTTGTCTTGTGTGAGGAGTTGCCAGGCTTCTGGGTACAGTGACAATCTTCCCCCAACTGCCTCCGAAGGCGGACAGTCGGGCAGCCCCTCAGGGGTGCTGAAAGGGTTTGTCAGAGAAACATACCCTGATTTTGCGGGCCCCCTCTGCCCCTCAGGCGGCATCTGTTATTGTTCCCTCCTCTGCCCCTGGAGGGAAACTCGCCACGTGTGTCAGGCACGACTCCCTGGGGTTTTCAAAACCACATTTTTCCACTCTTCTGACTCTTGGGGTATGGTCTAGAGGGAGTGGAGAAATGGACTCCCATGGCAGAGAGAGTCTTCCCTTCCTGCTCACACCTGCTAAGGGTATCTTTCACCTGTGGTCCAAACAGAGCTGAACCATTGAAGGGGGTATTGGTGAAGGATGCCTTAAAGGGGTCAGCAAAGTTACATAACCGCATCCAGGCATGTCTTCTCAAAGCTACGCCTGTACCTGCGGCCCTACTCGCCCCATCGGCTGCATAAGAGATGAGCCAAATGGAGGAATTGACAATAAAATTAAGGGTCGCCAGCTGGGAGTTAATCTTATCTTGAGCCCCCACAGCTGATGGATCCTGAAGGATATCACCCAGTTCCTTGAGAAGATCCCTTTGGAGACAGGAGAAATGGCACAGATAATTCAGCGACCGCATAGAAAAAGTCACTGAGGAAAACATCCGCTTCCCGTACCTGTCCATTGTCCTAGATTCTTTATTAGGTGGATGGACAGGCACCGAAGAGTCAGCCAGCTCCTTCTTTGTGGCTGCTGCAACCACCATGGCATCAACAGGGACACCCTTTGTCAAGAATTGCTTGTTGGGTGGGGCTGTAATAAATTTAGTGGGCCTACGTGGAGCTGCTTCCACTGTGTCTGGGCCTAACCACGCATTTCGAGCCACTACTTCCATTAGCGGGTCGAAAGGTGGAGACACCCAGGAGGTGGAAGGGTGAGAACCAAACGCATCCAGGTAGACCGACTCGTCCTCCGAAGGGTTAAGGGCAGTCCAGTTCCCCCTCTGCTTAAGGATGTCTAGGATGTCTGAAAAGGAGACATCCTCAGAGGGGGATCTTGGGGACCCTTCCAAATCCTCCAAGTCGGTATCAGACGTGACTGACTTGGGGGAGTCGACATGTTTCCTCTTAAATTCTCTCTTCCATGGGGGCTCCTCCGAAGGATCATAGGAGACCTCGGAAGAGGAAGATATGCCCAATGGGGCGACCTGCAGCGTTTACTCTCCACGCTTGGGGTCAGGAGGATGGACAGAGACCGATGCAGGCACCATGGGGGGAGGAGCTGAAGGGGCTGATCGAGGGGCCGACTCAGGAGACAGCACACTCCTCATGACCTCGAAGGCACCTCCGTCAGGCAGAGCAGAAGGTCTCCGCTCCGAAGAGAGGAGAACCCCTGCTGGCACCGAGAGGGACGGCTCCGAGGCCGATGTCGGGGCCGAGCTCACCTGCGCTGAGGTTCCGAGAGGGAGAACGGGGTCGGACGAGGGTCCGATGCCACTCGCCCCCTCGGAGCCGACGAGGGAGTCTCAGCACCCAGATCCCTCCAAGGACAAAACCAAAGAAGAGATCGGAGCCGACTAAGGAGCCAAAAGGTGTGGCATCTGTTCCGATGTTACCAAGATTCAAGCCCCAACCAGCTCCGGCTCCGAACACAAGGAGGGAGTCGGAGGAGGAACTGCTGAAGATATCGGGACAGCCACAGTCTGTTGAGATGGGCTGGTTAACATTTTGGCCAGGGCCTGCGATTTAAGGAGTCTACTGACCACCCTCGCTAAGTCATGATTGGATAGCCTGGAAGACCGAGATGAGTGGAACCTATGGCTTTTTTCAGATTGGAGCAATGGTGACCAGGGAGCCGAATGAACCAATTCTAGGGAAGGGGCCCTAGAATGTTTTCGGCTTAAAGACGGTTCCGACACTAAGGTCGGAGCTGACTGAGGTCCAGAGGTGTCGGCTCCAGCCGGAGCCAAAGAGAAGGCAGGGGCTCCACTAGGCGACGGCTCCGAACAGGGAGCAGACGGCTTGGCAGGCTTTGAGGATTTACCTGACGAAGGCTTGGTCGGGGATCCTTCTGGCTTAAGTAAGCCTCTCAGGATGAGCTTGTTCCTACACTCCTGCAGGACTCTTGGGCTGAAGGCATGACAGACCAAGCAGGAGTCCTGCAGGTGTAGAGGACCCAAGCAATAAACGCAAGAAGTGTGACCATCTGTCAGAGACATCTTCTGACAGCACGAGTCACACTTCTTAAAACCTGAGACTTTGGTATCCTTAGACATAGTGGATACCAAAGAAGAAAAGTCACTAGTGCTTAAACACACAGAAAAACACACATACACTCGCACTAGTTAAACTAACAATATTAATAACTATACAGCTATATACTAATGCCAAATATATATATATAAATATATACAAAAACTACAAGCCTACAAACTGTAGTAAAGTAAAAGAGCTAAACACTACCCTATTAGTACAGGAAAAGGAGGGGAGATTAGCCACTAAGAAAAAAAAGGGGGGGGGGGAGCTCTCTAACTAAAAACGAGTTTCTGAGAGGGAATATTAGGGAGTAAACGGTGAATTAACTAACCAGAAAACTATATATATAAGATAAGGCCGTAGAAAAAAAACTAAAGTTAACTTTTATACTTAATATTAGAAGAAAAGATTAATACGACCTGGAGCCAAGTAAATTCTCAACCTCATAGCTGAAGCGGCAAACGAGATCTGGGGATCTGACGCCTGGCATTGTGGGATATAGGGAGGGTCTCGAGCCAGGAAATAGCTCTCGAGCTTTAGTAGATTGCCGAGTCGGAGCCGAGGATCGGCTCCGAACCCATCCAGCAAGAATGAAGGCGAGATAGACAACTTAACATCATCAGTTACTCGTGTTGGTAATGACCAGGTCCAGGATATTGCTGCCCCTGGTGGGGGTATGGACAAGTTGATTAAGAACATTGGAATTTATGAATTCTGGAAAGTGTTGAGCTAATGAGTTAGTACTTGAGTAGTTTTCCCAGTTGATGGTGGGGTAGTTGAAATCTCCCATTATTAGGGTATTTAGTTGTACCTTAATATTATCCAGTATGTCAAGGAATGTGGAGTGGGCATCCTGGGGAATGGTGGGGGATCTGTAGCAAGCTACAACCTGGATTGCAGTCTTGCCCAGTGTTAGTTGCACTTGGATAATTTTGGATACATTATGTTGAGCAACTAGCCTGAAGGTGTGGATGTCCTTCATGAATATGGACACTCCTCCTCCTTCAGTGTTTCGGCCCAGGTTAGGTGGCCAAAAAGTGTGGTATGAATTATAACCTGGTTCTGCAGGGGTGCTCTTTGGAGCCTTGAAATGTTACTGCACAGATGTCGATGTTCTCCATACTGAGGAGTGCTTCGAGTGAGTGCATTTTGAGGTTTAGACTTCTAGCATTGAATAGCATTACCCTCAGTTTTTGCTTGTACCTGTTATGGTGGTGGGTTTGTTGTTTGAACCTTGCCTAAAAAAGGAGCTATAGAGGTGGCAAGAGCCTTAGTCAGTATTCAGAATCCCAGGGGCGACAGATGCAGGCCATCTCTGGCAAAGCATCGTCTTACATTCCCTGTTCTGCCACAACTCTTTAACTATTCCCACTTTTGCAATAAATATTACTGTTACAAAACTAACCACCCTTGCTACTTTCACTTCCTTCTTCTCTCTCTGTCTCTGTTCTTCCCTATCATGATGTTACTCCCCCTTTCTCCACTATAGTCTCCTCAATCCTCTAAGACTATTTTATGTATATCTTGTCTTACATCTTGTATGCAGTAACACTTTATTCTGTACTACATCTTCTGATTTCTTGTCTAGAATTCTTGAAATACTACATAACTCCTCGACTATATATACTGATTTGTTGACAGTAATAAGGTTGAACTTAATATTTGTTATTCCACTGTTAACTACTTTTCTCTGTTATATTTTATCTTGTGGAGTTTATCTCCTCAGGTCTCTACTGAAGTGGTCTCTAGCTCAGGTAGACTATCCTGGTTAACAAATAAAAATAAAGAAAGAGCAGATTTACAATGAGAACTGAAACAATCCCAAGCAAGGCACGGCCTTTCTAACATTTTTTTTTGCGTCTGAGAAAACTTTTATGTGTAGCTCCTATGAATAGTTCTGATGAAATTTTCAACATAGGCTGTCCACTATAAAGTTCTGGACTCCTAGCAGAAATACCACCATTGACTAAATGTTATAAATTCCTCTCCTACTTCCCATGTTCAGCCTGCACAACTGATAAGAAAGAGTCAAACCATCATTGGTTGTATGCTGTTTTACAACAGTGTTCTCTATGACAACCTGTAAAACCCACGGGTGCAGATAATTTCTGGAAGTTTTGATAGTAACACTACTCTCACCCACTCTTTCATGTTGATTATCATGGCAAGGTAAGTAGGAAACCACTGTCCCTGAACAATCAGGCCATCCATGTGCACTTCTCAAGCTATTGTCCAATCCATCTCTTTTCATGTTCCATCTTTGAAGAGGAGGAGAAAATGGTCTTTTCTCATTGAGCAGTATGTCAACCACCAAGACAGTGCCTTCTTCAGCAGTGTTTGAATCAAATGAAAAGTAATTTCCAAAGATTCTTTAACCTGATTCCAAAGACTGCTTAAACTATGCCACTGTGGTACAATGGGAACCGCAAAATGCTATAGATCGACTTAAAAACTTTCTGAAGTTTGCCTTAAAAAGGTACATGTATATATGGATCTTCCTCCTCTAAAGTCATCATCCAACCTGCCCAAGAAAGAAAGCTAAAGAATTTCTAGAGGGTAATCATCCTGAACTGTGTAATTGTCAGATGTTAAGTTAGGGAAGGAAGGCCCAGCATTGATAGCTGTTTACCCTCTTACATTAGAATATGGGATAACCTGTCCTTTCGTAAAGAGAATGTACTCTTTGGGTTGTTCCCTTGAGCAAAATCTTACACACAGTAGCTTTTGGACCAATACATTCTTAAAGTACTTGCCTTGAATCATGGAGAAGGTGTACATACAAATTTTGTTATATAATCACTTATTGCAGAGTACCATGAGTCACAAACCTGTAGAAATCTTGTACCAGGTCTATGGAAATGAGGTTTGTAACAAAAGGAAATACTGCCAGCCCGGCTATCTGGAATTTTGTAGATAGTTATATGTCATTTGTGAATATCAACATGATTCATGTGCTTGTGTTACAAATGTACTAGAACTGTATGTTATGTGTCTATCAGACTGCTGGCACAGAAGTGTGTGTAAAGTACTGAGCTTAAAAGTTGTATCCACAGTGTAGCCTACTGGAACATAGATTAACTTGCAAAACTTAAGAATAGTTGAGACTGAACCACTTTATTGCTGGGCCATAAACAAAAGAGATGTTATCTTCAGTTTCAGTCAACAGGAGACAGGATGCCTATACTAGGGGTGTCTCTGTGCTGCCTTGAAAGAGAGATAATTACTAGGCTTGAGATGTAGAACAGTTGTTTGGTTTAGGACGTCCAGGACCTGCAAACATATGAGGAAAAGCCTTTACTTATGTGTTTTTAACAAGAAGATGCTAAATGCTGGTAGTTTCTGACAATGGAGGTTTAGCTTGGGAATTAGGTGACAAAAAGTGATGTCACCCAAGCTAACCCAGCAGTAATATTTGATATTAATTTAAGAACTCTCTGAGGGAGAAAAAGAGAGCATTTTGTATTTTGTTTTTGACCTAACAAGAACATCCACTCACCACTTCTGCCTGCTTGTTGTTCTGTAAGTAAGTTAACTCGGGTACAGTAATTTCTTTTAGATTTAGTAAGGAATATATTAAAGATTAGTTTAGATGTTTTCTGTATTTATTTGAGACTGTTCTGCAATGTTGGTTTAAATATTTCCTCTGATTTTGAAATCTGAAGTTACTGTGATGATTTACTGAGTATTTTTTGTTCTTTTATTATTTATTAAAATATATTTAAACGTATCATTGTGGCTGATATCTGTGAGACATATTTAAGCTCTCAGAATACTTGCATATGTATCTGGTGACACTGTGGGCCACTCCTAATATCTTGGTCAAACTACCATTTGGATTAATAGTAACATTACACAGTACAAGTGGACACCCTTTGCTAAGGGCCTTAAAGTAGCTGATAAGGGTTGGCTGGTGGCAGTGATAACTACCTTATAGTCTGGGCAAAAGGGGGGCATAGCTAGTAAATCTGTGCCACCCTTTCCCAGGTATGTGTGTGTGTGTGTATGTGTGTGCTTGTATATAAATCAGATTTCAAAGAGTGTGTGTGCCAGCTACTTGGGCAGAGGCACGAAGCACTGGTTGGACAGAGAGGGCACTGGAGGTCTTCACTTGGCCACTCAGCTGAGATCTCAACTCTATAGCTGTCCCAGTGGGGAGTCTTACTGGGGATCTGGAAAAATAGCGAAAAAACAGCCCCATACTGACTGTGGTCTCTGTGTGATTTTAAGGGAAATTGCACTTTACTGTGTGTATACTTGTCACCCTCCCAATGTGTACATCCTCCATTGTTGCCAGTAGTGAAGACTGAGGCTCCTTGATTACTGGGCCAGTGCTGAGGCATGACAAGGTGATTCTTTCACAAATTTTCCCCAAGTCCTTTGCTTGGAGTATCTATAAGATGGAAAAAATTGAAGTCCACATTTCCACATGTGGAACTGGAAATAGGAAAGGTGTTAAGAAATGCTATGTTTCATATTAGTTAATGGAAAGACAGAAGGGTTTCTAATTGTTGAGATTAGTCTGACCTGCCACAGATGGCATAATTCCTCATACTTAAGATCTAGATCTATACAGATGATGCCAGAAGGTATTTTACTGTATAAAAGGAAGCACTTTTGTCTGAGCAGTTGTTCCAAATGTAATTCTCTTTTATTTCATGTTTTTATTACAATTCTTGAATAATTTTTATTTTATACACGTGTTAACCTAAAAAAAACTAAAATGACCAATGCGGATAAGATGAAAAAAACAAATGTGTTAACCTGTTAAGCTCTCTGAACAAAAAATGTCAGTTTTCAGCAGCAATCCAGGAGCACTGTCTGGTTAATGACTTGTTCGGAGTCACACAGGCATCAAATAGATGTAGAAGCAATAAGACTGTGCACTCTGGGCTACAGGAGTGGTTATTCAACAGCTCAGAGCCTTGATCCTCTGCACTGTCTAACAGACAGGTCAGAGAATGAGGGACAGGTCAGAGAATTAACGTCTTCATAAAGAGGAGCCTCATAAACAGGAAGAAGTTTTTATTAAAATTACTCTCGCAAAAGGATGGTCCCTTTAACCATGCTGGTCTCCTAATTATGGCTGCAAATTAAATATATACAGAATAACTAGCAAAGTCACAGTCTAACATATGAAAAGAAATATTATTAGCTATAAGCAAATAATTCATAGCTTTTTGGGAATTTCCCTCAGAAGGCGGACTTTATAACAAGACTATATATAGTTGAATGAGGTCATTCTGATACTTAACCATGTAAACTAGAACTGTGTTCTGATGGTAGTAGATTCTGAAGCATAACTCATTTTACAAAACTACCATAAAAGATCACTGCCCTCTTTTTTTTGCAACATTTTCCTCTGCCACCTACCAACCAGCATTTCTCCCTAATCATCAATCCACCCACTCATTCTCCTGTGGAATAACGGTTGAGCATGGAACTCTGATTTTTTTATTTTTAATTCTAACTTTGCACCCTTACCACAGCAGCTGACATGCATGCTCACAAATGCAAAATCTTACAATTCCTTCCCCAGTGGATAAGCATATTCCTGCATATGCTACAGGAAAACTGCCATGCAAATGTGTTTGGCAGCCAAGCACACATAACTGGCTATCTAATCCATGACATCCACTGGCATTGAAAACAGCCTGACCACCTCTCGACCCCAGGATGGATGAGCTGGTATTGACCACTCACTCCCACCCTCCTACATCTCCTCCATTATCCAAGTCAGTAATCACTTTCGGTGTATATGGGTCATAGTCTGGGCTTCACCACTTTATGCCAAACAGTTTAGATTGTCTTCTTCTTGACATTCAGCACTATCAAAGGAATTTTGTACTGTGCAGAAGATACACCAATTTAATTAAAATATGGTAAGAGAGACCAGCACCAATCATCACATAATGTACCTGCCCAATAAAGCCTATCTAGATTTGAAATCCTAGAGACAGCACATCTGCAATCTGAAAAAAAAATGTTTATCTTAAAAAGTGCTAATGGACTCATGATGGAAGGGATAAAATAGGAGAAAAGGTAGAAGCAGCATTAATACATTTCGAGTAAGACTATTTATTTTTATAAGCTTCATAACCAATCCAGTCAATATATTCTGCAATTATATAACATCAAAGGAAATAACTTTAGGAGGAGACACATGCATTTCTTCATATCCAAAATAATCACCCATGACACTTAATTCAGGGGAAAAATCCCAGAGGCAGGTTTGTATATCTTTTGTCTCTAAATACATAAACTAGACCTATCATGCAAAGGGCTATTAGAAAAAAACAGAATTTCTGTTTTAAATACAATCAGCTAGTTTTCATTGTTGTAAATTAAAACAGAGGATTAACTTAGTAGTTGTCAAATTGACTTTTTCCTTGCATTAAATTAAAAAAATACTTTAGGAGTCAAATGGAAGTTTAGATAAAAGACTGCAAAATCTGTAGCAATTTCTGCCTTAGAAAATGCAATCTGGTAACTGACAGGAATAAGCCAGAAGTTTTCAACTGTTATATCAAGAAGACACTGAATAGATTGACTTTTTCCCTTCAGTTTTCTTCATTTTTAATTTATCATGACATGACAGACCAACAGAATACACACAGCAGTATTGCTCCATGACTAAAATAAAACTGTAATGAACTTAGAAATACTGATTTTCTCCACTGTGCCAGCCACCATCAGCTCTCTGTTCTTGATCTAAAGCTCTTTGTTTCCTTCAGTATAGGGAAACCTATCTACATGAAGGCATGAGCTGACCAGAGTGGGCCAACATACAGACTGCCATGGAAAAGTTTGTGCACTGGACCAATTTGTAAAAGTCATAGAAACACAATAATGTTAAGCAGCTAGTTACAGAAAACTGTAATTATTTATAAATATAAATATTGTACTATTGTTTCTTCTGCCATCTCATTTGTATTATGTACATAATGCACTATTGCCTCTCCTGTTATCATACTTTTATTGCAAATTGTGTATTAATGTACATGAATTAAATATATTGTTATTTGAGGTTTTCTTCATGGTTCACTGCTGAAAATGGGAATTATGACCAGTCAAACTTTCACAGTAAGCAAATGTAAAATAAAAACAAAATAAATAAATAAAGCAAACAATACTCTGGGGGAAATGGGTTCTCCTCATCGACTTCAAGTTAAGTTTTGTTATCAAGCTTGCAACCTACTGGTCTTCCAGAAGCTTGACTGCTGCAACAGATGCTGATATTTTCTACTGTATATATGTAACTATATATACTACTCATATGCATACAAAAAATCACAAACACACACACGTCCACTCGCACACACACACATGTATATATATATATATATATATATATATATATGTGTGTATCTATATATGATTTACCTTCAGTTGGTTGACTAAAACGAATGTTGCCATCCTGAAGGTAAAACACTCTACGTCAAAAACAGAAACATTGACTTCCTAGTATGCATGTGCCAAGGAAGAACCTTGGTGCATGCAAGTTTAAAACATTCTTTTTTGCAGGGAGGCAAGCCGGCTCTGAACCCTCCACTCCCTACTAATTAAAAATACTAATTCTGAGATCACACAATCCTTGGGGAAAGAGAATATTCCCCTACCTGAGGACTGCTGATCTCTCACACCCATCAACTATCTGTACAGCTGACCAAATACAGTCGATTAAACAGATGTCGACCAAACTCTCTGTCAAAGAAACTACATTTATTTAACATTTATTGACTAGGAAAGTCCAACTAAGACAGAGCCCATTTTCAGTGGAGGCCCGGGGTGAAATGCTCTGTATATATAAAAAGGGTTAAGCAAGTTCGTATGCTTGTATCACTTGTACACTAATGACTGGCACTGTTATGTATGATCACTATTATGTGAAAATGGGGCTCTGCAAGAAAAAGATTGAGACTGCATTACCAAAGGAATTCTCCTTTCCCAGAGACACAGCAATCTTGGAATTACTATATATGTGTAGTGTGGGTGTACAGGTGTACAGCAGGACCACTGCAAAAAGGCTTTTAGCACTGCTTTTTTGCTTGTCAACTGAGATCTTGTTAGTGTGTTTGCTCTGTTTTTTGATATACTTATGAGAGTTGATCATGGCACTAACATGGTTTCATTATGGTGCCATATACAAGATTATTTTTGAAGGAAGTTAATAAGTGTCTTATTCTGACAGCAACAGGAAGCTTATTCAGTAACCATGAAAAGTGATGCATTATGCATCTGTCACATTTTTTTGCTCTAAATATTTACTATTATCATTAGTTTCCTTGATCCGATATTAGCTGCATCAGTGGTGCGTTTCATAGATCTTCAGATAGAACTTGATCACACGTTGTCTTATTTTTTTCTCAAAATTTTTTTTTTCTTTTTCAAATACATTTGAATGAATTCCATGGTATTTATACATAACATCTTAAATAACTATGTACACTATTTACATTAGCCTGACACTATAACAGATCTTAATGTATACAGTTACTTTATAAGCATGTCCAATCCATTATCAGAGTGTCTGATCAATTAGTGTATAGTGCCAATCAATGATAAGACTTTTATCCAAGGGTTGTTGATAAATGGTTTTGGATAA
Source organism: Protopterus annectens (assembly GCF_019279795.1). Taxonomy (NCBI): domain Eukaryota; kingdom Metazoa; phylum Chordata; order Ceratodontiformes; family Protopteridae; genus Protopterus; species Protopterus annectens. The sequence continues at coordinate 248,355,075 of NC_056743.1, forward strand.
ATTCTTAGTTCTTTAATTTTAATTTCCAATAATACTGTGGTCTTCAGTAGCCGTAGAAGTCTTCCAAAGTTGGTATTGTGTTTGTATTCCATCTTCTTGTTATACACTTCCTTGAAATTGCAAGTATAGTCCATACTAGATACCTGTTTTACCTATTCAACTGAAGACCTTCATTCACATTTAATAACAGAAGAGCTTTAGTTAAATAAAATGATGCATTAAATAAAGCATGTAGAAAGTTATTAATACCATTCCAAAATAGCCTAATTTTAACACACTCAAAGAAAATGTGGTTCCAATCTGCATTGTTTACTTGCTCACATTTCCAACATATTCTTTTTATGGAAGAACTAATTTTACTGATTCTATCTGGTGTTAAGAATGCTCTGTGCAAGCATTTCCAATTAAAAACTTTCCAGTATTGTGTAAAGGATCTATGTTTTATCGATAATAAGATATTTGTTTTAATATCTTCAGTGAACTGTATTGAGTGTCCTTCTGTTATATTTCCAATATGAGGTTTTGGGTGTTGTTTTATAGTTTATCAATATTTTGTAAAAATTTGAAATACTGTTTCCCATGTCAAAGTCATTATATATTAAGTAAAAGACACTGCTGGGAACAGAGTAAATGAACACTTCAGGACCAAAAATCAACAAGCTCTTTAATGAAAAACCAAAAACAAAACAGTAATGTAAAGTGCTTTTTGTCTGGCTACATAGCCAGACTTCTTCAGACCTGTTTTGTTTTTGGTTTCACATTAAAGAGTTTCTTGACTTTGGTCCCAAAGTGTTTGTTGCTTCTGTTCCCAGCAGTGTATTTTACCTAGTTTGTCGGTTAATTGTTTTTGAGAGGAAAGTCATTATTTATGTTTTCATATATGTATTTCGTAAATTTAGGCATTTCTTTAAATGAAGAATTCTTAATTATTCTACTTAAATCTTGTGAATATGACAGAATACTCTGTAACGTTAGCCAGTCCTGTTGTGGAATTTAATATGTTGTTTTTATTACTTGCATATCTTAAAACTTTTAGTTATTTAATACATTGGGGCCAAAAAACAAATCCTTTCTGTTCCCAGGAATTAATCAATTTTTCATATATTTTATGTAGAAGCTTCTTTGTGACTATAAATGGTGTTAAAAAAGCAAATCAGATTTTTTTAAATCTATATTTGCATTAATAATTTTCCTAAATAAGTCAATGTAATAATCATACAAGTTTTAGTGGGTTTAGTTATGTTATATTGCATACTAATACATAATATGTGCCATGGCAAATAGTTTAAATCTGTTATTTGAATTTTTTTTTTTGTAAATCAAATTAATTTATTGATATTACAGTTAGTAATTCTTTCTAGTTTGCAGAGTAATTTGGACTTATCCATTCTGAGATTGTTTTATATATTGATGCTTTTATATATGTTTCTATATCAGAAAAGTTTAATCCTCCCTGTTTCCATGGTCTGATATGATGTATTAAAGCTATTCTGTTTCTTTGGGAAACCATACAAATTTTATTTGGCATAAATTTATTTCTTTAAGTATATTCCTTTCTGGTAACAGTTGTATTGCTAAGGCTATATACAGGATCTTGGGCAGTAAAACAATTTTTATTAACTGTTTCATTCTGTGACATCCCTAGTTCAGGCTTCTATTGTTTCCCTTGAGCAACTTTGTCAGTCTGATGTCATGTATAAAACATTAGTTACCTTGGTAACAGCATAAGTAGTATGTATGGTCAAGATGGGTTGCAAACCACAATTCAAGTTAAAGCAATTATATGACTTGTTATGCACATTTACTTATATGAGAAAAATCATCATGCTTCCCCTTGATGTTCAATATAGTGCATATCATTTATGACAAGTTAAATCAGTAGTGTTATTATACACAAGCCCATGTTATTTAACTGAGTGTCTATTGCCAGTTTAATACTATTTGTTCAGAATATGATTGTTACATTCTGAGACATTTCCAGTTCAGGCTTCTATTGTTTCTCTTGAATGACTTTGTCAGTTTGATGTCATGTATAAAACATTAGTTACCTTGGTAACTGCTTAAGTATTATATATGGTCAAGATGGGTTACAAAAACTACAATTCAAGTTAAAGCAATTACATGACTTGTTATGCATATTTAATTATATTAGAAAATCATGTTTCCCCTTGATGTTTATTGTAGTGTATGTCATTTATGACAAGTTAAGACAGTAGTGTTATTATACAAAAGCCCATGTTATTAAATCCTGTCTTTAATATCTAAATTCAGCAGACCGCTTCATCTTATATAACAATTATATATTTTTTGCCTAGATTTACTAAAATCATACATTACATAACTATTGTGTGTATGCTTTTTGTGGGGTTTTTTTGGCTGTTGCTTCGTTATTTGAGAGACCACAAGCTGTAATGCTTATTCTTATTATTAGCGCCTTCCAATCATGTTTATACAGTCCATAAACTTTAAATCATGGGCATGGCCGGCCTTAGGCATAGGCGAACTAGGCGACCGCCTAGGGCGCCGTAAAGGCCAGCCTGTTAAAGGGTGCAGTTTTTATTTATTTGTGCATTTATTTTTTAAGAAAGTGTGTGCTCTTCTCTGTGCACTGTTTAAGTGTAAAGTGCCATAAAGGACAGCCTCTTACAGGGTGCGGTTTTGTGCATTTATTTTAATTAAGAAAGTGTTGCTGCTGATATCATCACATGTGGGGGGGCATGTGTGCATCATGACGTCTCCTTCGTGAGGCTGACTGTCTTACCAGAATGCTACTGCATGGGTAATAGTATAAAGATAAAGATATCTTGTATTAGAAAGATCCTGAAAAATTGGGCACTAGTTTTTAAAATAAACATTGATCTACTCTGACCAATGGGGCTGAAGGACTGTAAGAATTTATGGAATAGCTTACTGCAGATAGATATTAATGACTTAGAGGTGTTACGTTTTAGAATTGTTTACCTGTTAACACTTTAGTAACCCTAAAGTAGGCAGCCCTAGGCATTCCTCATAAATGTATGTCTATTTCCTAGGATGTTATTCCAGGTAGGTGTCTCACTTTGTGGTAGTCAGGAATGCAAATTTTGGGAACAGTGTCAGACACTACATATCTGGCAACTTATCAAATAGTTTATTCTGCTTAAGCAGTAAAACTTTGACAGGAGCAAAGCATGTACATATCTGACTCCCTTGAACTTGTATAATAAGGCTATGGTACAGCATGACACTACAAAAAACTTTTCTTTCGGAAAGATGCTGGGAAGCTGTGCCTGGACTTTTCCAGTAAAAAGTACACCTCATACGGCCAATGCAGAATATGTTACTGACTTGATTGTGTTACTGAAGGAATAGAGCATTATGATTGGATTGCTGATTGTAATATATATCATGTGTTCGAAACAAGAATGCCAAGAAATTTTCGAGAGCTTAGCTCCCAAGAGTTGAATCTTGGCATCCATATCAAGAACACATAACATTTTGTTGCAGTTAAGAGATCTTAACATAATTCTTTGTTGTGCATGGAGATTTATCTGCTCCATGTACTACTAGTTTGTGAAAAGTAAGATAAAAAAGCAAAACAAAAAAAAAAACACTATGTTCTGATGGTTTTGAAAGCTGGTAAAGCAGTGGGGGAGTGGCTGACACCCTTATGTTTTCCCTGTCTAAGGGAAGCAGTTTAATTCAAACTGTTGTGTGCACTTTAGCAGACACCAGGCAGAATAAGAGTTGAAACTAAACCAGTCATGCCCTACTGATGTTTTCTGGTCAGCTCTATCTGCTTTAGTGCAGATTCATTGTTAACAATGAGTAGCAGGGGGCTTAACAATTAGTGTTGTTAAGGTCAAGTCTTGCACTAGAGTAGTGCTGAATCAGGATGTAATTTAGCAGGTTTTGAGTATAATAATGGTTTTCCATGCACTACATATGTGTTAAGGACACAGGTGCATACTTCATAGGATTATTTTCTGGATGGCATTTTGTGGTGCAGTTCATGAACAGCTTTTTAAAAGCAAACTAGTTCCAGTAGATTTAACTGAAGATTATGCCAAGTTAGGAAGAGAGGGCTGGCTTGGTAAAAGGGGAGATAATCAGACAGCAAGGAGTCAGAAGGCATTGCCATCTTTCACCCAAAGTGACACCAGATGTGACAGGATGGACATGAACATGTAATCTTGGGAAATAGAGAAACATGTTTTCACATCAAGCAAATGGAGCCTGTTTGATAAATTATCATTTCAGGTAGATTCTGTAGAAAACAATAGGGAAGTTAGAAGGTGATACAGGACAATAACACATGATATTTAAAACTACTAAAAGCCAGTTCACCCCTAAGGTATTTTAATACCTGTAATCCCAAATCCAAGAAGTATGAATGACACAGAATAACAACAAATACCAAAGCTTTCCATGATGCTATTAAAGCATTTTTACAGGAAGCGTCATCCCCTACACCCCAAAATAGATGCTGTGCTCCCCACACCCCAACACTTATGTATACCAACTCTAAGACTGTTGTATGTCAGAGTAAGGGAAGGACTCTACAACCACAAGCAGTATACAGGTGCCATTTTTGTACATATACTCTTAAAGCACTGAGGGTCACACTACAGATTCTCTCAGTCTCAGACAGGATTGCTGATACCTCACTGTAATGTCTTAGAATTAGAATTATCCCTGCGCAGACTGCCTCAAAAAACTCCAGCTTTACTCCATTGCATATCGCCTACTCAGAGGTGATCTCTGCTTAACATACAAAGCTATGTCAAACCCAGAGCTATTGGACATGCTCCACTTAAAGAAATCCCAGTCCCTCCGAGCTACATGCTCTAGGGACCTAAACCTTGTCACCACAATAAACAGAACATGCTGGAGGGATAGATTCCTGTCCCAGAGACTTCCCATACTCTGGAACAAACTACCTATCTATATCAAACAAAGCTCCTCATTAGCACTCTCCAAGAAAAATCTTGATGATTGGATGGGAAATAGGAAATTCACCCTGGGGATCACCTTTGGGGCTCTGCTCAACAGGGGCACAGGAAAATATTTTTCTTGGGTGGCAAAAGCCAGGGTACTTTTTTGGCTAGGCTTATCTAGGCCCTAGGACCAATAGCGTAGTACCTACCTATGAGCCTATGTGGTAACAGCTCAAGGCAGTCAAATACCTACCCATTTTTCATGACTGAACACCTATAGTTTTAACTGAAGAAGATACTAGCTGCCTTGCCGGCACTAGCCAGCTGTGCTCCCAAGATTTACATCCTCTCACCATCAAAGAGAATTCCTGCCTTATAACATCTTGATTCACTGTAAGTGCACTTTTGCCTCTATAGTGACAGCATTCAGCCTATCTGCTTGTCCAGTCCAGCAGAGATGTCCAGTCCTGGGTCTACAGCTTCTAATTGCCTGAAAATGCCACTTTGTATACCACTTCCAAAGGAATGGCACTTCAACTAACTGCAAATCATCATCCATTTTCTGGTTTAACCTACCTATGTTACCTTTGGCAGCCACATCTAGCCTCTCCCACATATTCTAAAGGTATGATGTTCTTTTTACTCATATATCCCACCCACAGCAGTTCTCCAGTAGTCTCCTTCTTCCAGCTTTACCTATTTCCTATTCCCTCACTGGGAAACTTTATCCTGTTTACCATCCCTCTCAACTGTCCAGATTTTCACAGAATGCCTGGATTTTTGCCTCATATTTTTGGTCTGTTCATTATAAAATCGGTGGTCTTCTGGCAAATCACTGATGATTGAAGTCACTAAATAATGACATACATTTGAGTTTCAGACATTATAACCTTTAGAAAATGGACATAACACAAATCCTGTTATTTTAGCAACCTTTCTAAGTTAATAAGAACAATATTTAAAGTCTGTCCCAATTTTTGGGCCACTGTACCCACATTATTTTAGGATTTGTCCAGGTTTCTTCCAGTACGAGGTTGAGAGGTATGCTGTTTACTCCACTAACGTGTGTTTAACAATGTCTTAAGCCAGTCAGCTGACATGTTGCTAGTACTGCAATACGTTGATGCTTTCCTGATCTCTCTTAGTAATAATGACACTTTTTTTCTTAGTATCAGTCTGTAACAGGACAAACTAACTTCATGCCTGGACTACTGAAAAGCAAAGTGTCCATTTTACTGCTGAAACTGGCACCAGCACCAATATTACTATACTGTCCCTACATCTATACTATAATTATTTTTAGGAAAGCCTGCTCTTGGATGGGAATCATGATAGTGAGTGCTTACTGTACTAAAGTCTTCCACCCCTCCCAAATAATCTCTGTCATAATCTGGGCTATGTGGATGGTGGTCATCAGCCATAGTTCTGTTGCATATCCTGCATTACATGTAGTAGTCTGATCATTTCTTCCAAGATCCTGGGGGAATTTGTCTGTGCCTCTATGACGGCCCTGTATATATGTTGGGTGGCAGATGCTGGCATGCTGACATCAGAGGGAGAGCAGTAAGCATACCTTTTCTGAGAATCTCTACTGACAACCTTGTGTGGTAGTTCACCCTTGTGAAGGCTAGAGGAGCCAAGTCTTCAGCTGGGGTAACCACACTACCTTGGTCAACCGTGTCCCCATCAACCTGTCCAGTCTCAGATGGGTCAGTGGCATTGATATACCTAGGCATAATGATCATGTCCATATTGTGAAGAGGGGATGTGGGAGCCACAATCTCCATGTCAGACATAGCCTCTATAGCCTCTGCAACCCCAGACTAATACTGTTCATTACTGCCTTCCTCATCAGGACCTACTGATCCTCTAACATCAGTTGGAAGGGGAAAGTTCTACTGTGCTGCTACCAACTACACCTGTGAATACACCAAGAAAATAGGTCCAACTGTGAATAATCTTAGAGAGTAATACACATAATAGCAAAAACATTTGCCAGTACCATGTTTAGGTAGTTATTGTACCTTAATGACAGATGTCCCTAAACACAAATTGCAGCTGATAGACATATTATAAGCATACAAAACAAGACAACGTAACAGAAATCGTAAAGTAACTCATTTATATACTTGAATGGTATTCCTGAATCATCACTAAAGGGAAATCCCTGATTGTTCCCCACCACTTCCCCAACACCCAGCATCGTACTGTGGCACTCTTGTGAGCTGCCTGGATTCCTTACTGTTGTCAGTAGCTCTTCCATCTTAGTGAGTGGTGATTTAGGATAAGGCCCATCCCCCATGGCCCTTTGCTCCCATGTCACAGCCTTCACTTTGTTAGTAGCCTTTTTAATCATATCTCTGGCCCTAGGTCTAACACTCATGTAGTCATTGTCCTGTCCACCCACACTATTAACATTACTGACAACCTACTGTCAGACACAGATATCAAAGGACTTTTCTACTAAATGAGGATCTAGGAGCTATGCCACATGGAAATGGAGGGCCTGTACTATGGCCTCACTGTCAGCATCTGAGAACGGAGTTTGTATAGCGATGACCCCTTTTTTTCAATTTTGGAGCCATATCCGTATTGTGATAGGAAAAAATAAAATTATATCAGAACAAACTACACACCTGGGGGAGCTGTTTACAGGCTGACGTACTTATAGAGAGGGAATATTCATTATGCAGACATCGGGTATCATTGTACAAATCATTTCTGAAAATATCAGTGCAAGCTCTGTAATATCCCCATATGCATCCCTGCAAAAGGATAAAGCTTATGACTACAGAAATGGAAAAATGTATTTCATGTACATGGAAGAATAAATAGTACTACTAGGAATTTAGAACAGCATAAACATAGAACATTTGCTTAATTAACAATTTAACACACATAAGCTTTTACAATTCAGGCATGTCTGAACATCCTAAGGATTTTGACTGACCCACATGAAATACAAGTAAAAGGTAACTGCAATAACAACAGTTTTGATAGTTAATTTCAAAAACACACAACTTTGACAGGTTAGACAGCAGTCTTTGCAAATAGGCTATCAATATATAGCTGTGATGCAGTAGTTTTAGTCATTTCCTATTGCAATATTACCAGTTTACCATTTTTTTAATGAAATATAGATTAACGCAAGGGCAACAGACACTGAATTTGTAGATGAAACATTGAGGTGTAAAGTTGTTTGCCATTAGCAACCTCTTCATTCCTCTTCATTAGTTATAGATTTTACTTCTGTAGAGATTGTGTATCGAGTGATATTGGTGGATTGTCATGACAGAAGTCTGGGTTGCCTTTTATGGTTGAACTTTTCTGAAATGGGTAATTTTTGTCATTGGTTTATACTTTGTTTCATTGCTTATTAAAATGTTTAAAACTACAAATTTTAAAACACATTCTAATAAGTGATGCTGTATTATACAAGGAATATAATTTAATACAATCAGGAAGGTGAATAAAACAACAAATTCATGTATGCATTGCCCTAAAATGTGTGCAAGGAGTCTATTTTGAAAACGACTCAAAAGTAAACCTAACCCTCCACTGGCCAGATGCATTTTCTATGAGTGTTGGTTTTCATGCTGCTTCAATGACAGAGAAGTTTACTGCATATGCTAAGTCTGTCTGTGTGCTGTTCTAGTTTAAGCTACTTTCACTGAGCTGTAAGGCTTACTCGTCTACCCAAAGTAAATTAAACTGTTTTGATTAACTTAAGCATCCCTTTGAAAGAAGGCACATGGACTTGTATTTTCTGAGGACATGACTTTTACAGTAAAATGTGTGAAGGAGCAACAGATAAAGCAGGCTTATAAAAAAAATTCCACTTCACTTGCAGCTTAACAATATTACAAGGTATCTTTTTTTCCTGTTCATTTAAATAACTGAAGGAAATGATTGGAGTGTCTTTCTTAGGAAGTGACCTTCATGTGGGTGTGGCTTATAGGGGTGTTTCAGGAGTATGGTGTGGGTGGGGCTTAAGGGACACTGGTGTGGGTGGGGCTTAAGGGGTGCTGGAGTACTACTTCGCCTAGGGCACCATTTCAGCTAAGGCCGGCCCTGATCATGGGATCCTTCTAGTTTCTTATTTGTTATAAGTATATTTCCATCCTTACATACACACATATCAGTACTTCAAGCACGGGCAACAATGCCCATCCAGTTTTGCCAGAATACCATAAACTAGTTCATCTGGTGTGTTTCCAGGCTGTTCTTAAAATATCCAAACCAATATTTCTCCTGATCCATTTTACCAGCCTGCTCCATGCAGTGGCCACTCTGCCAGTGAAAAACTCAACACACCTTCCATTCCCACAGATATTTCCATGAAGGAAATCTGATTACTCTCTAGCACTTCCCAGCAACCACAAACACCCTTAGAATCAGCTATCCCCACATGCCCAACACATCCGAGCAAGCTCACCTCCCAGACCACTGCAAAGGGTACTGCACAAGACAAGGTGCTATTAGTCTTTCACAATAACTCAGACTTCCACTCTTATGTAAGCCCTTAATGTGTTTGGACCAAAATACGTTTTAAATATAAAATTACGCTTATTATTTATTTATTTATTTTTTTATCAAGAATCAACTTACTGAGCTAAATGAAGTGTTGGGAGACCATCAATATGTGTACATGTGGTTTAAAACAGCTGTTTTATTATATGTGCATATATATATATATATATATATATATATATGCACATATAATAAAGATATATATATATATATATATATATATATATATATATATATATATATATTTTTTTAAACCAAAAACTTCATTGCCGAGAATCATCTCGGAGGCTCCTCATAGCCGTTACGCATTATCGTCACTCTGTCTCCATTACCATAGCAACCTGGGGACATCTGTTTCTGTTAGTGTGTCTGTGTACAACATACCAGAGGCTCACGATGCACTTGAAGCAAACCTTCACTTCACTGCAACTTCAAGCTTAAATTCCCACCCTTTCAGTGAGGCAGCAGCCAGGAAAAGAACGGGGAGAAAACAGATAAAAAAAAAACTCCCAACAAGATGCTGCAACAAGAGATAACACATTCTTCCAGCCTTCCCACCTCTCACTCAGCAGATGTATAAAGAAACTATTCCCTGCCAAAATATCCCAAATCACAGTTTTATCCACCCCTTCCCCTGGATTCAAGCTAAAACACCAAATGTCTCTTCCTAACACACAAGCATCAGTAAACCTCATTCAAAAGCCACAGCCCACAGCTTCCCGGAGATGAAAACGGCAACATACAACATCTGCCAGACACAGCTGCATCCACTCACACCATGTCAGGCTTAATCAAACAGCACTTGAAGCTATGATACCTCCCATAATTGATATTGACTATGTTTAGACAGAATAATAATGACATTTGTACTAGCTGCCAGACATGGATGCATCCACGCACACCATATCAGGATTGATCAAAACAGCACTCATAGCTGTGATACCTGCCATAACTGATATTAACTATATTTAGACAGAATAATGGTGACATTTGTACCTAAGAGCTTGCTATTATTTAACCAGGATATACATGACATTTCTAAATCATACTTTAACCGAAGAAGGGATTAGCCTCCATGACGGCATTTTGTTTTCAAAACACTTTACTGTTACTGCTATTATATATGATGTTAATTTGTTACATTTGAGCCTGAACTCTGATGAATGGTACCTTGTTGAATTAGTTAATTAATTACTTAAATTATTATAAGTAAAAACAATGAAAAATTAACAAGATAAGTATTCATTGAGTTCAAGTAGGGGAATAGAAAATTCTATGTTTGTATTATATGTTGCTTTGTTTGGCTTATATATAATGTAAATAGTAACCCATCTTGACCTACCTTTGTTTGTGAAGAATTCTTGGACTCTTTGAACATTCTGAATAAATCATTACTGTTACTCAGTTGTTTAAGAAACCCTCCTTTTTTAAATAAAAACAGATGACAAGTGATGTACCATATCAGCTGATACTTTGAGAGATGTAGTTGTAAGAGTCATTTTTTTGGACAGCTATCTTGGAATCATTTTTTTTTTGTTTCTTCCTTATAGCATCAGTCCAAGGATTTGTTTCTTTTATTCTTTTAAAAGTAGGGGCCATCCATTCCATTTCTTCTGGGATAGACACTATGTTGTTGTTTTTGATGAATATAGTAGCTTCTTCTAAGTCATTAAAGGTTCTCATCTCATTGGCAAAAAGTATTTTTATCTTGGCTGGAAAGGCCAGCTGTGCTTTAATGTTGTTTTGTTTCAACAGTTTTATTATTGGCCAGACTTTTTTACTTTGTTCTAGCATTCTGGAAGAATAATCATTGTCAAACCTTACCAGGCTTTGATTGTATTTTAAGGGTGATTTGTATTTTAAGTGTGATTTTCTCCAAGCAGATTTTAATATTAGTTCCTTTCCAGAAATGAAAGAAATTTTATAACTATGGATCTAGGTGGATTATTTGTTGAATTATAAGCAGGTTTCCTCAGTGCTCTATACACCCATTCAATTCCAAATGAAAGTCCCTCGTTCAAGTCTAAAAATGTAGGAATCCAGGTTGTTAAGAATGAAATAATGTCTTCTCCTTCAGTGTTTTCAGGCAGACCAAATATCCTTATGTTGTTCCTCCTTTCCCTGTTTTCTAAGTCATCTATTTTGTTAAGCAGCCATGTATTCTGTTTAAGCATAAATATTTTTTGGAATTCTTCCTCTTTGAGTCTCCCTTCAATGTCATTTAGAGAAGTCTCTATATTCTTATTTTTGTATGGTGTTGCTGTAATAGTTCCTTAAGAGTATAAGTCTGTTTTTGAGAATTTAATTTGAGGTTTTCTAAGTCATTTTTAAAGCCATCCATCTTTAAAGATAATTTCTGTAAGGTACATGTCATCAATTGCAGTTCTTTTTTCAAAGTAGCATCTGGATAAGAATTCCTTGAGTTGTTCATATTCAGTGACGCAATATATCTCCAAGTTACATGGCAGGAAAAATGTTGTATATCTCCACCAAAATTGATACGTTTAGTAGTTTATCTATAGATTTCTGATGTTTTAAACTTGAAAATAATAACATTTTCCTATATCATTATTCTAGTTTATGGAGCTCTCAAAATTCACTGCTCTCAGCTGGCCATCTAGGCTCCACTCCCATCACACATTGTCTTATACAGCAGGCAGAGATCACCTTTAACTAAACCTATAAGAAGCTGAATATGATGACAACAATTAATAGCCTTTTGATCGGGTCAGATATTGCAACTTGTGTTTTTTCTTATAAGTGATCAATGTACCTTTACAAGTTGTTTCACATATCTTCCTTGAAAGCTACATGCAATACTGTATTCGATAATGTGTTGTTCTACTAGTTTATAAAGTGGTAAAGTGATCTCCCTGCAGTGTGCAGAAGTGGCCTTTAAAGTTAGATAGGCTGCAGACTTTGCTTTTCTGATTCCGGTAGATGCAGAATGGCCAAAGTTTTTTTTTTTGTTTTTTTTTTTAACAAACCTGGACTTTTGAAGGGATGAATAAAATTATTACATATCATTTGTACATGGGCTTTTTATAGCCTAGTGGAATACAATTTAATTAAATTACTATCTTAAAATGAACCAAGCTTTGTAGAAGGCATGTCAACCTGGTCAAAATGTAGTAACACAGTCCTACATCGATCAACGTATTATAGAGATGTCCTGTAAAGCCTCTATAGATTTTTAAAGCTAGAAATGGCACATCTGCAATTTGAAAAACTGTTTTCTAAAAAGTGCTGCAACAATCATAAAGAAGAATGGAGGAAGGCAAGGTCTTTTTTAAGCTGTAGTTGCTTCATATCATTTTAACTCCACACACAAAACATTTTGGCACATGTACTTCAGTTATGTTTGCTATAAAGTTTAATCTGTTTTCTATTATTGCCCCTAGATTATCTTCAGCGATGGCATAATTTACTATGATATGGACATGTATTTGTAATTATAATTTACATTGTATGTTGCAAAGTACTTTGATGATACATTTACTGACATCAACAGTGACATTACTATTACATCCTTGAATGTGCAGTTCCCATATTGACAGCTAATTTCATGGAAACATGCAATTGCTCAAATTGTGGAAAATAAAAACTGGTAGGTAAATTCCAAATTCCTTAAATCTTGAACATTAGTGCCTCACTCAAACAAAAGCTGGGTAGCTTTATACTGCTCTTACATAGACACTTCTTATCTGTACCTTAATGAACAAGCTCCCCCACATTCCTTCATTTAAATCTCTTAAAAGTTCCCTGCTTTCTTTTTTGGCTCTGCAGCTTTTTGTTAAACATATCTTCACACTTTCTTCACAGTGACAACAAAACCTTCTCAATCAAATTACTCTTTTTTATGAAACACCATCCAAGGAGATTTTAGATCTTCATTGATCCTTTCTAAACTTAAAACAACACATTCTTAAACAACACGGCCAAATATTACTGTCTGAGAGCAGTGACTTAATTTGTCTCCTGGCCCAATTACCACCCATGTCTTTGCATCACTTAAGACTCTAAAAAACTAATGTCATAGACTACCTTGGATAATTTCTGTAACCTGTTAGCTAGGGCTGTTTGTATATTCTTTTCTCATATTTATACAACAGTCCATGTATTCGTACTGCACAGCACACATATCTGTACATTTTACCACAGTTTCTACATATCCTGTGGTATGGTTTTGGATTACTCTTTAAAGTTTCTGGGTAGTAAGTTTTTTTTTCAGTATGCTGTGGTTCTCTAACAAGACTGTGGCTGTAAATGGGCCTCTGGGGTCTAGGCCAAAGGCTTCTAGCAAATAAATAATTATAGCTTCCTCTACATATACTCCCATACAATGGTCCCTTAGGAGCACTTAGCTGTCCCATGCAAAGCTTCACATGGGTCTATATTATGACACTGAAATGGTTAAACACTGAATGCCACTTCAGCGACACATAAAGAGCGAACTACAAGTTAAGCAAATGGCCAGATCACCAATTTATTTCCTAGGGAAAAAAAATAGCTTGGTCGTCACTGTGAATTTCCCTTTTCCCCACTGTAGTGCAATCTCGGAGTTGGTATATTTAGTTAGGGGGTGGGGGGCATATCCCCCCCACTTTGTAATGTTTTCGCTGGTGTGCAGTGTCTGACTGACTTACTGATTTTTTTTCCCTAGGAAAAAATCGGTGATCTGGCCATTCGCTTAACCTGTAGTTCGCTCTTTATGTATTGCTGAAACTGCGTTCGGTGTTTAGCCTTTTCGGTGTTGTAATATAGACCCGTTGCACACTACTGTTTATCTCAGTGCAATGCCACTCTCAACCATGCTGGATATAATTCTGCCCAAATCCCTTGCCTGGGCCTTATTTATTAGTGTTCATAGCAAAGAATCCTTTTGGCTTTACTCAATGTCTACAGTACTGCTCTTGACTGTCCTTACTGCACCACCTGCCACTGACTCTGGAAACCATAGAAATTCAAAAGCATTTATTTTCCTCATCCCTGACATCTGCCTATTTCACTAGTTGCCTTTTTATCCAACTGACTACTTTTTTCTCTTCAGTGACAAGCTGTCACTAAAAGCCATATTTCCTTATCGGTAGTTCAGCCTTTTCAAAGATACACTGCCACCATGAAGAATACCCCTTAAAAGTTTCTACCTTTATTCCTTGAGCAAAAGCATACTGTTTCAATATAGGCATATGCCAATTAATTCAAATGACCAACATTTTCAAAATACTTTTGGCTGCCCCAAATCGAAATTTAAAAATCCACTTTATATTACTATATATATATATATATATATATATATATATATATATATATATAAAAAACGAAATTTAAAAATCCACTTTATATTACTATATATATATATATATATATATATATATATATATATATATATATAGTAATATAAAGTGGATTTTTAAATTTCGTAATATAAATAATATATATATATATATATATATATATATATATATATACACATATATAAAATATACATAATATATATACACAAATTGTCTACCTAGTCTTTGCCTAGGGTTCTCTTTAGGAGAGCAAGTCCATTTTAGCCTGAGGTTAGTTGTTATAGCTGACAAATTATAGTGACTACAATTTCCTTTGCACTGTTTCTGCTCTGCTTCTCTGCTCTCCTTCACTGTGTTTGTTAGTGCTCTCTAATGTGACTGAATTCTTTGTGCATTTCTCTACGTGCTAAAGTAATTTATGTTTGCAGAACTTCAGAAAAGCTGACTTTTCTGTGTACTTCTCTTGGTGCTATAAATAATCTTGGTTTGTAAAAGATCAGAAGTGAAATGCAAATGAATATATTTAAAAAAATGTATGTATGCTTGAATTTTAGCAGTTAAATAAGCAACATAATGATTAATCATATACAGTGGACATAAAAAGTTTACACACCCCTGTTAAAATGGCAGGTTTTTGTGATATAAAAATGTGAGACCACAATAAATCATTTCAAAAATGTTCCCACCTTTAATGTGACCTATAACCTCTACAATTCAACTGAAAAACAAACAAATCTGTTAGGGGAAAAATATAAAAAATAAAAAAACATACAATAAGCTGGTTGCATAAGTGTGCACACCCTTAAACTTATACTTTGTTGAAGCACCTTTTGATTTAATTGCAGCATTCAGTCTTCTTGGGTAGGAGTCTATCAGCATGGCACATCATGACCTGGCAATATTTGCCCACTCTTCCTTGCAAAAGCACTCCAAATCTGTCAGATTGCGAGGGCACCTCTTGTGCACAGACTTCTTCAGGTCACCCCACAGATTTTCTATTGGATTTAGATCAGGGCTCTGGCTGGGCCATTCCAAAACTTTAATTTTCTTCTGGTGAAACCATTCTTTTGTTGATTTAGATGTATGCTTGGGGTCATTGTCATGTTGAAAGGTGAAATTCCTCTTCATCTTCAGCTTTCTAGCAGACGCCTGAAGGTTTTGGGCCAAAAGTGACTGATGTTTGGAACTGTTCATAATTCCTTCCAACTTGACTAAAGCCCCAGTTCCAGCTAAAGAAAAGCAACCCCAAGCATGATACTGCCACCACCATGCTTCACCGTGGGGATGGTGTTCTTTTGGTGATGCAAAGTGTTGTTTTTGTGCCAAATGTACCTTTTGGAATTGTGGCCAAAATGTTCAAGCTTGGTCTCATCATACCATAACACATTTTCCCACATGCTTTTGGGAGACTTGATGTATTGTTTTGCAAATTTTAGTTGGGCCTGGATGTTTTTTCGTGTAAGAAAAGGCTTCCATGTTGCAACCTTACCCCATAGCCCAGACATATGGAGAATATGGGAGATTGTTGTCACATGTAGTACATAACCAGTACTTGCCAGAAATTCCTGCAGCTCCTTAAGTGTTGCTGTATGTCTCTTGGCAGCCTCCCTGATCAGTTTTCATCTTGTCTTTTCATCAATTTTGGAGGGACGTCCAGTTCTTTGCAACGTCACTATTGTCCCATATTTTCACCACTTTTTGATGACTGTCTTTACTGTGTTCCATGGTATATCCAATGCTGTGGAAATTTTTTTTGTACCCTTCTCCTGACTGATACCTTTCAACAATGATATCCCTTTGATGCTTTGTAAGCTCTTTGCGAACTATGGGTTTTACTGTAGCAGGCAACTGAGTAAATGTCAGGAAAATCCTACTAGGACAGCTGAACTTTATTTTTTGGAATTAATCAGAGTCTCTTTAACTGATGGCAGGTGTGTACCCAAGAAGGCTGAATACTGTAATTAAATCAAAAGGTGCTTCAACAAAGTATTAGTTTAAGGGTGTGCACACTTATGCAACCAGCTTATTGTATGTTTTTTTAGTTTTTATATTTTTCCCGTAACAGATTTGTTTGTTTTTCAATTGAACTGTACAGATTATAGGTCACATTAAAAGTGGGAAAAGTTTTGAAATGATTTATTGTGGTCTCATTTTTATATCACAAGAATCTGTCATTTTAACAGGGGTGTGTAAACTTTTTATATCTACTTTATATATCAGCGTTATTCCAATGGTCTGTATGTGTGCACATGGAGGGTGATGTTAGGAAATCTTTACATTATATTTTATTAAATCACATGTATTTGACTATTTCATTTAATACACTGTGTTTTCAAGATGTGAATGTAATTATACATATTGTGAATGTTGGCTGGCATCGGTAAGCAATTCATAGTACTATTTCAGTAATTTGTACAATTTTCACAAAAACGGTAGTGGATGGCTGAAGCAGAGTACAATAATGGAATACAGAAATGCATGGAAACGTCATTGGGTAATTCTTGTGGGGACAGAGAACAATTGAATGGTTAAATAAGATCTGAAGCTAATCTAAGATGTAAGGAAACGGGTAGATAGATGGGCCAAAGATCTTTATCTGCAATGAGAATTTATTCTTCAGTGTTTCTGTATTACTGTTTCATTTTAGGACATGGCTACATTAAAAAGGAAATTACAAATGAGCATTAAAACTGTAGGGAGCCAATATAAAACTGAGATGGTTTCACATTTTAATCAGACAAGAAAAGCCCAAGGCAGGACAAAAATTAGCCAGGATTCATGTCAGAAACAAGATACCATCTAAACTAAATCACCTCTGTTAGGGAGGTGGGTGCTCTACAACTGAAAGCCAAGGGAAAAGAAAAATGAAAGCACTGAAAAAATGGAGGCCATCTTAAAAAGCAAAAAGCAGTGCACAAAAACAATACATCCATATTGAAGGGATGTGCCCTCATGACCTCTTACTTTGCATATATATGGTTACCATCTATCATATTTTATGCAGGACAGTCCCTATATGGTATATGTATCTTGTAAAAAAGCATGGAAAAATTACAAATGTTCTAATATTTTAAGACAAACATGCTTCCCAAGTTTCCTCTAATAGTTGCAAAAAAACAATTCATTTTGCACCTGAAACACTTTTTTTATAATATGAAACAGCACAGACAACTTAAATTCTACAAAAGTGAGCTTTTGTTTTGACACCAAGTGAAGTCTAGTCTTTTACAGTGGATATGGGTATAATTTGTCCTGGAAAAGTATAGATTCCAATAAAATGTGTCCCACTTTGGGCATCTGAAAATATGGAAAATGTGTCAACCCTATATATATATATATATATATATATATATATATATATATATATATAATATATATCTATAAAAAAATATATATGTATATATATATATATATATATATATATATATATATATATATAGGTGTAAACACACACGTTTGTGTGTGTATGTGTGTTTGTGCATATACAATAATTCTATGGCTGCACAATCATAGAAAAGTCGATAACACAAACTATGTTATTCATAAGTAGAAGAGTTTGTTTTGATGTGTTAGAGAACTCTGCACTTTGAAACAGAAGCCCTTCTTAAGAAAACATCACATTTGACAGCTTTTTTTTCATTAACAAAACATATGCTGAAAGTGACTTTGGGTATGTAACATGTTTTCTATTTCTATTCATGTAAAAAAAGTTTTGTGGCAAAAAGTAGTGCCTCACTATTTATAATATTTTACTTACTTTAAACATCACCTGGGGAAGTCAGTGAGGTCTGTAGCACTTTTAAGAAACCTAGCACATTTACACCAGTTAACTCTCCAGCTATGGAGTCTTTTGTTAAGTTATGTGAGGATGACTTAAGAAGGTCCTTTAATGACAAAAATAATAAAAGGGTTTTTAATCTAACGCCTAATGAGCATGAGGCACTGAATCAACTGGTTAGAGCAGAGCACCTAGTTATTAGACCAGCCGACAAAGGAGGTGGAGTTGTAGTGTTGGATAAGTCTGTCTATCTGGACAAAATGCATGATATGTTGTATGACAATACAGTGTATGTGTTATTGCAGAAATTTCAAGTTAATGGTATAATTAGTAGGCTGAATTTCTTCTTGTATGACTTATTAATGACAGAGCAGATAGACTATTCTCTCTACACTTATTTTTCTGTAGAGCACCCTACTATATCACAGATCTATGGATTGCCAAAAGTGCATAAAGACACCAAGGATCCTCCCTATTGCCACATAGTTTCAGAAAGGGGATGGCTCACTGAGCCAATGTCGATATATGTCGACAAACAACTGAAAGGTGTATTGGGCAAAGTTGATACAGTTTTGAGAGATAGTAAACAGTTTCTAGAGCATTTATACAACTGGGCTAGGGGTAGATCTAGTAATGACATCAAAACATTGTTGTTTGTTACTGTAGATGTGAAATCACTGTTTACTGTGATACCCAATGAGGATGGGATTGAGCGGGTATGGCGATTGTTGATTAAAGAAGGTGGCTTCTCTAACTCTAAGGTTAGCATGATTTGTGCCCTGCTAGAACTGATATTAGAGAATAATTTGTTTCTCTTTGAGTCAGAATACTTTCTACAAGTTGTAGGGGTAGCAATAGGCACAGAGTGTGCCAACACATATGCAAACTTGGTTTTAGCCAATTGGGAGCTAGAATGTGTATTCAGCAAAGATCTATATAAAACACATCATGTTTTATAAACAATTTGTGGATGACATCTTTTTTGTTTGGGATGGTACTATGGATGAGGTTCAAGCCTTTGTGGACATGTTAGAGACTTCAACTAATTATTTGATTGATTTTTTTAGACATTATTGTGAACAAAAATATGTTAGGTAACATGTACACTAAAATGTATAGGAAACCATGCAGAAAAATAACATCTTACATCGTTCTAGTATGCATCCATCCCATGTTACTAAGAACGTGGTTAAAAATCAGGTTCTTAGGTGCATGAGATTGCATACTAATGCTGACTCTTTAGAGCAAGCTTTAACTGTGCTAAAGGTAATTCTATTGAAGAGAGGCTATAACGGCAGTGAGATAGATAAGGAAATTAGAGAACTGAATACATCGGTTGGTGTCAAAGTAAAACCTTACTTTTCTGGCAGCTCCTCAAGTACAGTGAGGGACACAGAGGCTAACAGCAACAAGGGTGTAGATAGGGTCTGTTTGACCTATTCAGCAGAGGTTAATAAAGTGTGTGAAGTCATAAAGAAAAATCAGTCTATCCTGTTGACTGATCCCTCCGTCAGTGAACATATAGAACAATTTCCTAAGTTTTGTTTTAAAAATACCAAGAACTTAAAACAGCGACTCTGTTATACACACACTGAATGATATAGGCACCTCACCTCCCAGTGTAAGGGCACTCATGCATGCCAGTCTTGCAAGGCATGCAGTCATATATGGTCTACACACTTGATTATGCATCCATTAAATATGGAACCTATGCATCTGTCCTTTTATGCAGATTGTTGTACAAAAAATTTGGTCTATATGGCTAAGTGTAATGTATGTGATTCATATTACATAGGAAAGAAAAATTGTATGTTTAAGGACAGGATTCTGCAGCATCAGCATGATATACGAAATAATAAATTAACAAATGCATTAGCGAAACATGTATCTGAAGCTGGTATGAGTCACAGCTTTAAGTTCTTGGTACTACAGAAATTAAATGAAAGTTTAAGGGAAGGGGATTTGAGTAATGAGACTGAATTTGCTGAGTTAAAATGGATTGTCAACTTTAAAGCATATGTGCCACCTGGTTTGAATAGTGCTGTTGCTTTAAAGCCTCTCCTAAAGAAGAGAGGCTTAGTTCACTGATAAGTGTTAACACCCAACAGTTTTAATTGGTTTTAATTAACTGGAAGTTTTTTGTATTTAAAGGCCTGTTTTTTCATACTGTTTGTTAAAGTCTGAAGAAGCAAGCAATTGTGAAAGCGCTTACCTATTTTTATTTGTTTTTATCTGTTTTTTGGAATTAAAAGTGTTCTTACTCTCAGCATTGGACATCTTTTTGTTTGCTGGACTTTGTTTTTGGATATCCTAGATTCCACTACATTCTTTTGCTGAAAATACTTTAAACATCACCTGGGAAAGTCAGTGAGGTGTTTTTCATTCAATCTGGTATGAGGTAGTACAAGAAGCTACAAGTAAATTAACGGTGGCATCAGAAAAAAACAGAACAACATCAATAATGATATATTCAGTTGAGGACTAAAATGCCAGATATACATCTCTTATTGCAAAATGGTAGTCAGCAGCAAATGGAGTCAGCACTCAAAGGCATATCCTGATTGTGCCAGCAGAAAAAAGAAATATTGTAATGGTATGAGGTCATAAAGTTAAAATCTTATTTGAGTATGCAGATAGACTTTAGACAGATGAAACTGATCCCATTACATCACTGTAAGGACCTGAGTTGGCAGCTATTTACCTAACATTATCATTCATGACGGCGCAGGGCTATGCACTGTTTGGTTCACACTTTGCAAGTAAAATAATGTAAACTTACCATGGCCAGTAACAGCACAGAAGTTCCTTTAAATGGAGCAGGGGATAACACTTGTTCAAAGATAAACACTGAGCCTTGTCCAACTGAAAGGGAAATAAATACAGTTTTGCACAATAAATGATAAAGTTAAGACGGAAAGGAAGCATGTACACATCAGCAGAAGCAGATACTGGGCAATCTCCAACAGTTTTGATGGAAGTGAGTCAGGTCATGCTGCCTGAATGAAGAAGAAAGGATAGCAGATGACCCTGGTACATAATAAATGGGAGGTATGTCTTCCAGAAATCTAATGAAGCTAAGACCACATTTAAAATGCACCCTTTGATACTAACCTAAAATTTCACCATTCCTAAAAACTCAGACTCAGTTGATTCTTCACTACAAACCAACATTCTATTTTAGGATACTAGGCAAAAAAATGAAGAAACTCCTTACTAAACAAGCTGTGGAAAGCCCTGGTAAGTAAAGACTGTACTCTAAAATTCAGAAAATGGACACAGTGGAAAGTACAGCTGTATAAGAAAGGTGTAGCTGAAAGTACAGCTGTATAGGAAAGGCATAGCTGAAAGTACAGTTGTATAAGAAAGGCATAGCTGAAAGTACAGCTGTATAAGAAAGGCATAGCTGAAAGTACAGCTGTATAAGAAAGGCACTTTCTCTAATAATGAATACTTAAGGAGAGGCAGACTTAACATTTGGTATTACCCACCTTCTATACTCTTTCTTCTCAAGTTCTTAAGCTGTATCTTGTTCTCTACAAGGATTGGCATTGTTTTTTGTTTTGCCAATGTTTTAAACTTGCTTAGTTTCTATATGTATGTAACTAACGCTAACAGGATTCTCTTCTGTTCTTTCAGCTATCCTTATCCTACATAGGGAACTGTGTGCATGCATGTGTGCAGTTGTGTGTGCACGCGTGAGTATGTGTATGTGTGTGTGTGTGTGTGTGTGTGTGTGTGTGTGTGTGTGTGTGTGTGTGTGTGTGCGTGTGTGTCTCAGACCTTATTTCCACTGCCCATACTGTAAGTATTACAGATACTCCAGAATAACTGTGAAAAACAATTTAGTAAATATAATTATCACCAGAGATACAATTCTATGAAGGGAATGCATGGAGGATACCTTTACTATTACAGTAACCTCTATTTGAAGACTAACTGTTAGTAACTACCTTACACAACTGCACTATCCTTTTCGGCACTTTAATGGAGACAGTCATTGTCACAGTAAATCATAATATCTGGCTGAAATCACAAGCAGTATTTGGAAATCGCTAGTAGCACTTAGTAAAAAAAAAGGGAAATAATTAAGGGTGTGGTGGAGTAAGTTGAGAGGAATGACTACAAGCAGACTGCAAAAATGTACTTTTAGAAATAAGTAATCCATGTTGGGTAAGAGCCTTGGTATAAGATAGTTCAAAGAATCTAGGCCTTTTTGTGATGCACATTAATAAAGTAATCTCTTCCACCCTGTACACAGGATTTTTATGTATTTAGTATTCTATCTTCCTTCAAGATGATAAAAACTGGGAAAAAGTACAAACTATATAAATTAACATTCTGTAGTCAAAGCTGACAGTTTTACAGTCTTGAGTGAGATGCAACACCTTGCCTTATTGTTATGTCAGAAAAGTTTTGTGAAGAGGTAATGGCCAAGATTACAATCATTATACCACAAAGCTAAGGTTGTAAAAGAATGTGGCAGACAGCAGCGCCTCTAGAGTGTCATCTACATAATGTCCTGAAAAAGCCCCAAAGTTATCAAGACATTTACTAGCCAATTGGCAGTATTGTGTCTCAGAGGTAACATCAATGCTTTGGCTGTACTGTGTCTCACAGGTAACATCACTGCCTTGGCAGTACTGTGTCTCAGTGGTAACATCACTGCCTTGGCAGCACTGCATCTTAGAGGTAACATCAATGCCTTGGCAGTACTGTGTTTCAGTGGTAACATCACTGTCTTGGCAGTACTGTGTCTCAGTGGTAACATCGCTGCCTTGGCAGTACTGTGTCTCAGAGATAACATCAATACCTTGTCAGTACTATGTTCAGTGGTAACATCACTGCCTTGGCAGTACTGTGTCTCAGTGGTAACATCACTGCCTTGGCAGTACTGTGTCTCAGTGGTAACATCACTGCCTTGGCATTACTGTATCTCAGAGGTAACTTCACTGCCTTGGCAGTATTGTGTCTCAGTGGTAACATCACTGCCTTGGCAGTACTGTGTCTCAGAGGTAATATCACTGCCTTGGCAGTACTGTGTCTCAGTGGTAACATCACTGCCTTGGCAGTACTGTATCTTAGAGGTAACATCAATGCCTTGGCAGTACTGTGTTTCAGTGGTAACATCACTGCCTTGGCAGTACTGTGTCTCAGTGGTAACATCACTGCCTTGGCAGTACTGTGTCTCAGTGGTAACTTGGCAGTACTGTGTTTCAGTGGTAACATCACTGCCTTGGCAGTACTGTGTCTTAGTGGTAACATCACTGCCTTGGCAGTACTGTGTCTCAGTGGTAACATCACTGCCTTGGCAGTACTGTGTTTCAGTGGTAATATTACTGCCTTGGCAGTACTGTGTCTCAGTGGTAACATCACTGCCTTGGCAGTACTGTGTCTCAGAAGTAACATCACTGCCTTGGCAGTATTGTGTCTCAGTGGTAACATCACTGCTTTGGCAGTACTGTGTCGCAGTGGTAACATCACTGCCTTGGCAGCACTGTGTCTCAGTGGTAACATCACTGCCTTGGCAGTATTGTGTCTCAGAGGTAACATCACTGCTTTGGCAGTACTGTGTCTCAGTGGTAACATCACTGCCTTGGCAGTACTGTGTCTCAGTGTTAACATCACTGCCTTGGCAGTACTGTGTCTCATTGGTAACATCACGGCCTTGGCAGTACTGTGTCTCAGAGGTAACATCACTGCCTTAGCTGTATTGTGTCTCAGTGGTGACATCACTGCCTTGGCAGTACTGTGTCTCAGAGGTAATATCACTGCCTTGGCAGTACTGTTTCTCAGTGGTAACATCACTGCCTTGGCAGTACTGTGTCTCAGAGGTAACATCACTGCCTTGGCAGTATTGTGTCTCAGTGGTAACATCACTGCTTTGGCAGTACTGTGTCGCAGTGGTAACATCACTGCCTTGGCAGTACTGTGTCTCAGTGGTAACATCACTGCCTTGGCAGAATTGTGTCTCAGAGGTAACATCACTGCCTTGGCAGTACTGTGTCTCAGTGGTAACATCACTGCCTTGGCAGTACTGTGTCTCAGTGGTAACATCACTGCCTTGGATGTACTGTGTCTCAGAGGTAACATCACTGCCTTGACAGTACTGTGTCTCAGAGGTAACATCAATGCCCTGGCAGTACTGTGTCTCAGTGGTAACATCACTGCCTTGGCAGTACTGTGTCTGTGGTAACATCACTGCCTTAGCAGTACTGTGTCTCAGAGGTAACGTCACTGCCTTGGCAGTACTGTGTCTCAGTGGTAACATCACTGCCTTGGCAGGATTGTGTCTCAGAAGTAACATAGCCGGCCTTAGGCATAGGCCAACTAGGCAGCCGCCTAGGGCGCCACTCTAGCAGGGG
The DNA here is from genome assembly GCF_019279795.1 of Protopterus annectens. Lineage (NCBI taxonomy): Eukaryota > Metazoa > Chordata > Ceratodontiformes > Protopteridae > Protopterus > Protopterus annectens. Next base: position 248,379,958 of record NC_056743.1, read on the forward strand.
CAATTTTCCAGTATTTATTTGGTGTAGGTAGACCAGGATGGGGGCACTAGGTGGTGTGGTGGGGGCACCTTGGAACCCTTTTGCCTAGGGCACCAGTTGACCTAAGGCTGCTCCTAACATCACTGCCTTAGCAGTAGTGTGTCTCAGAGGTAACATCACTGCCTTGGCAGTACTATGTCTCAGTGGTAACATCACTGCCTTGGCAGTACTGTGTCTCAGTGGTAACATCACTGCCTCATGGCTCCATTATTCAAACCTCACTTCTAGTCACTGCCTGTGTGAAGTTTGTGTGCTCTCCCCACACTTATGTAGGTCTTTCTGGAGTACTTTAGTTTCCTCCAACTTTCCAAAAATAGGCAGGTTGAATGGCTACTTTACTCGGTCCATATGTATATATATTATATTTATCCTTGCCCTTTGTGGCTAGAGTCACAACTAAAAGGGGTCTGAAGAGTATCTCACTTACCTTATAAACAAATAAATAAATAAATAAAAATCTGCAGACTTTGTAAAAGTACTGCTAAAAGAGGAAAGTTTAGTAGCAAATCCCAATTACAAATGCAAATTATTTCTTTGCAAACTTGAAACGATCTTGCTACTTAGTTTGCATATGTATGGCATTAACATTTGTGTCAATCTGCAGAAATTCTGTTTGAAAATCACCTTTAAAAGCTGTCAAGGTGCTGGTAGATTGTTTTTATTTGTAGCTAAAACTATCTATCCTAGACTGACAGATTGCTGAAATTTATTTATATAACATTTGTTAACCCCGGGAAAGTCCAACTTGGAATGAAGCCAATTTTCAGCGGAGGACCAGGGAGAAATGCTCCAGACGTATGTCTTTGTAATGTGGGAGGAAACCAGAGCACCCAGAGGAAACCACATGAACGCAGGGAGGACATGCAGACTCCACACAGAAGGCACCCAAGCCACGAATCAAACCGGAGAACCTTTTGCTGTGAGGCAACAACGCTGCGCCGTGCACTACCCAATCATATGTTGAAGCTTCTGTCATTAGATGTTAGACCACTAGTGGGGAAAACAGGGTCATTCCAGGGAGGATGCCCCCCCCCCCTTTTGTAGAGGGAAGTAGCAGTCCACAAAAAACACAAAGTCCAAACAAAAGGGTCATAAAGATGATAGATTGGACTACTGATGATAAGACAGAAGTTATGCATTGTTACTATTATGCAAGAAGCCCAGAATTTCCAGACAAATGATACACAAAATAATTAAGCAGAAATTACAGGAAAGAAAAATACTTGCACAAAAAAACCTGTCAAAAGCTTCAAATGCAAATTTGTCCATATTAATACAACAGATTCATGAAAAACATTACAAAGACAAAGGAACCTTGGGACACTTGGAAAAAGAAGTGGCTGAGGGAGTACGAAAATATAAGGAACAAAATCTAGAGATTTTTGAAAGGTATAAAAAAGAAATTTGGACATGGGAAAGAAAGAGAGATCCGATATGGTGCAATAATTATGAAAAGGAGAAAGCCAAATTAATCAATAGAGAAAAGCAGATCCAAAGATACTGGAAGAGAAATTCAAGCAAAGGCACCCAGACAGGGAAAATTTCTCAATACAAAAAATAAGATCGCAAAGGGGGGAATGTAGAACAGAAGATTAGTAAAGTAGCTATAAAATAGATGCTGAAGTTAATGAATACCTGTGAAGTGAAGGATTTAGTGTAAAAAGTCTAACACAGGTTATGTTACAACATGATGGAAAAATGAGTCCCCCAAGTAAGGAGAAACAGGAGGAGCAGGAGACATCTGAAGAAGAATATGGACATGTGAAAGAAAAGGGGATTTAATATGGTGCAATATTTATGCAAATGAGAAAACAAAACTAATCAATACAAAAAAGTAGCACCAAAGATATTTGAAGAGAAATAAAGGCAAAGGCATCTGATTATGAAACATTTTACAATACAAAAATAAGAAACAAACGGGGAGAGTGGAAATAAAGATTAGTAATGGAGAAGTTAATGAAACAGAAACTGAAGTTATGGATTACCTGCAAAGTGAAGGATTTAGTGTAGAAAATCTAACTCTGATAACAACACAGCATGATAGAACAATGAGTCCACAAATTAAGGAGAAAGCAGAGGAGCAATAAGCATCTGATCAGCTGTCATCTGAAAATACTTTGTAGCATTCAGTAGGAGACGAGTACAAAAGTTCAGTTGGAGTGGCACAGCAAGGGAAGGAACAGCAAACTGTGGCAACTCTGATGAAGTCAATGTTGCAGAGTGACAGGCTAGTGAGTTCCCATATGAAACAGCAAGGATGATACAGGACAAAGCTGAAGAGAATATAGCACTGGAAGATGTTCTGGAACTTTCTGCAGAATGCCTGCAAGAAAAGGAGATTACAAAATGTGCCCTTAGTTTAGAAGAAAATGATATAAGGGAGGAATTTCTTGATTTAATAGAGAAGGATAGATATATTAAGATCAATGAAAGAAATAGATTACAGAATGTCAATAAGATCCGAAATGTTAGAAGCTTAATAAAATAAATGAACACAGTAATCAAGATTTTTCAATTTCTCAATTTTTCAAGGAAAAGAACAAAATAAGCAATTTACTGATGACTCAAAAAGTTTTATAGAGAACTCGCAAACAAGTAAAAGGAATAGAAACACTACCAAAAAATAAGAAATAGACATAGATTGGGGAAATATCTCTGAAGCTTGTGTAGAATACAACAAAGATGGCTGAATGGATAGAAGAAGTAAAAGAAAGTCAGCATAAGAAGTCCAAATATACAGGATATAAAATGGAATGAAGTAACGGACAGAGAAATTGAAACATAATTAAGAAAAGCTCCAAACTGGAAAACCCCAGGTATAGATGCAGTACCTAACTTCTGGCTTAAAGTTATTAACATCTTTACATGAAGATTTAGCTATGAGAAAGAACTATTTATATGCACACCCTGAACAGAAGCCGACCTTGTTAACAGGAAAAATCAGGGTCTATATTATATTTTTGAAAGTTTCAAACAGTGAACACCATATGGTCGACACCATATGAGCGATGTTTGAAATTTCAAAAATATAATAAAAAATAAATAAATAAAAAAACTATACTTACCTAAATGCTGTAGGCAGGGGGGCAAGCCCCCTGCACCCCCACACCCCCACTACTTAAATATTCCTACTCTGAAATTGCACTGCATTGAAGTAAAGGGAAAATATTCCCTATGGCAATTTCTGTGTTACTCACGCAACGTTTCGACATTTCAACCAATCAAGTTCGCTCAATATGCGTTCGCCATTTACAATTTTCGTTCATGCGATAGGAACCCGAAAAATCCTACTCCTCCGTGAGCCTGCAAGATATCCTACAAACTACAGACAAATAAATTGCCTTCCGAGGCTGTGTAAACTACACACTGGAACTGATAACAACAGAGTTTATGGTCATTTAGAAGAAAACTCAATCATGGCAATAGAATAATTGGGTAACAAAAGAAAGTCATAGAGCAAAGGATCATTTGTTCTTAAATAAAGTCATAATGGAGAATTGTAAAAAGGGGAAGAATCTAAGTATGGCATGGATAGACTATAAAAAAGTATTTGACAGCATTCCACATTCATGAGTAAAAGAGTGCTTACAAATGTATAAGATACACTCTACATTGATCGAGTACATTATGGTGACCATGAAACTGTGTCAAACCACTTTGCAGCTAAGCAATGATAAAGGACAAATTATTATCCCAAGGATAAAAATTCAAAGGCAAATATTTCACAGTAACTCTTTGTCACCGCTGCTCTTTTGTCTTGCCCTTTACCCATAAAGCTGTCTACTTAACAGATTAGGTCATGGCTACAATTTGGCTTCCAAAAAACAAAAGTGTAAAGACTTTTTGTCTTCTTTAAGTGGATGATTTAGAACCACATAGTTCATCACGTGAGGAAATGAAAGCACAAATGCAAGTGGTCAAAACTTTCTCAGATGATATAAGAATGTCATTTGATCTTGAAAAATATGTGAAAGCAACTTTTAAAGCAGGAAAGCTGCAGCACCAAGAAAATATCAGTCAGGGACAGGCATGTGATATAAAAGAACTTAAGCAGGAGAGTATAAATATTTGGGAACTAATGATGGATCAGCAATAAAACATTTACAAATGTGAATAAAACTTAGTAAGGAATATTTTAGAAGACTAAAATTATTATTGAAAACAGTCCTGACATCTAGGAACAAAGTCCAAGCTATAAACCAATTTGCTCTTCCTGTAATAACTTACAGTTTTGAGATGACTGGCTGGCCCCAAAAGGTATTGCATCAGCTGGACAGAAAAACAAGAAAAAATGCTTCACACTTATAAAATGATTTATAAAAATCAGTGTATACCATAGGTTCATAGGTTCATAGGTAAATACTAGGCTATCTGTCCGTGGGCATATGTAAGCCTAGCCAGAATGTGTTGGCTTTTGCCACCCCCTTAGATTAGTTCTCTGTGCCTCTGTCCAGCAGAGCCATTAGTTCCCTGTGCCTCTGTCCAACAGAGCCACTGCAGTGATCCCCAGGGTAAATTTTCTGTTTCCCATCCACTTGTCAAGGTTTCTCTTGAAGAGTGTTAGTGATGGGTTCTGCCTAATGTAGATTGGAATTCTGTTCCAAAGCACGGGGAGTCTTTGGGACAGGAATCTATCCCTCCAACAAGTCCTATTTATTGTTATGGTGAGGTTTAGATCCCTAGACCGTGTGGCTGTCGGGGATTTGTTTTTTTTAGGTGAAGCATGTCCATCAATTCTAGGTTGGACATGGCCTTGTATGTCAGGCAGAGATCACCTCTGAGTAGGTGGTATGCAACCGAGTACAGGTGGAGTTTCTTCAGTCGGGATGCATAGGGCATCTGTTTGAGGCCAGTAATCCTCTTGGTGAGGTACTTCTGTGGTCTTTCCAGCTGTTGCAGGCGTCTTGTAAGGTGCATCCCAAATGGGGTGTTGTACTCTATGATGGGTCTGATGAGTGATGAGTAGAGGGGCACAATAACCTCTTTTGTTCTAGATGTGAACCCTTTTGTGATTAGGTGGGCCACATAGAAGGATTTTATAACCACTTTGGCAATATGATTATCAAAGGAGAGATTACTATTTGCTTGGGTCCCCAGATCCCTTATTTCATTTTTTTGTATTTAGGGGACTACCACATATGTGGTAGTTCACGGGTACTTTGTTTTTACCAAAGGGGATGACTATGCACATTTTGGCATTTAGCTTGAGGTCATGATTTTGACACCAGGTATCCGTCTCAGTGAGACCCTTCTGGAGGATGTCTGTATAAGCTGGAGAGACAATTATGGCCCCCAGTTTGCAGTCATCTGCGAACTTGGTCAGCCATAGTCCTCTTGTGCCTGCCTGTACCTCTGAGATGTATATATCAAACAGGAGGGGTCCCAGGACTGAGCCCTGGGGGGCGCCACTTGTAACCAGTTTAGAGTCGGACCTAGAGCCTGCAACTCTCACCATGTGGGTTCTATCCATGAGCCAATTGGCAACCCATCTTGTAATGTAGGGGTTTATGTTCAGGCTGGTGAGCTTATCTATAATCCCAGAATGGAGAATGGTGTCAAAAGCCTTTGCGAGGTCTAGATAGGCTGTGTGGACCTCCTTTCCCTCATCTAAAGCCTTGGTAACTGTCTCAAAGAAGTCCACCAGGTTTAGGAGGCATGATCTGCCCTTAACAGAGCCAAACTGAGTAGGGTCCAATGTTTGGAGGTTCCCACTGTCTCTGTTAATGAGTTCCATGATGATGCACTCCATAGCCTTGCAGACCAGGCTAGTCAGGCATATAGGATGATAGTTCCCGGGGTCCGTTGTGGCTCCACCTTTGTGGAACGCATAACTGTTGCTGTGTACGTAGCCTGTACAGAGGCTGAGTTTGAACAGTGTGTTTAGGTGAGGGGTTAGTTCATTTTGGAGTTCGTGTAAGACACAACCTGGGACACCATCTGATCCCATTGAAGCTGTGTTTTTGGCTTTGGATAGGGCTGTTTTAACCTGTGTGTCAGTGACTGCCAGGGCTCTACATTCTTCTGGTATGGTTATGGGCCCTTTAGTGGGTGAGAGGAGGGTGAAGTTTGCACTAAACCTAACTACCAGAATGTTGGCAATATCAGTCGGTCCAGTGTATTTTGTGCCATTCTTCACTAACTCAGAGCAGATCTGAGAGTTTCCACTTAGGTTCTTGACATAGCTAAAGAACGCTTTGTGGTTATCTTTGGAGTCCTTGGCAATTTTTCTTTCGAAGCTAGCCTTGGATGATTTTATGAGGGATTGTAGTTTCTTGCTGATACTGATCAGGGATGTCTTTCCTTCTTGCGATTTTACTCATTTCTGTACTAGTTTCCTCCTTCTATTGTATAGTTTGTTTATGGCAGGGGTCAACCAGACTGGTTTCCTTTTCTTAGAGGAGTGAGTCTTGGTTTTGCTAGGGATAGCATGATCCATGGATTCTTGCAGGTGCTCATAGAGTGCCTTTGTAAGGGATTCAGCAGCTGGGACAGCGTTGTCCTTTGGCATGGGGGCTGTGAACCTTGCCACCTCAGTCTTAAGTAACGTGAAGTTTGCTTTTGAAAACTTTTTCACAGTGGCTTCCTTGATTGGGGGTGGGGGCAGAATGTGGATATCCAGAGTGATTAGTCTATAGCCTGATCTAACCAGTGAGGGGTCGACCTCCAGTGCAGAACACCAGTCGCCCATGTTGATGATGACCAGGTCCAATATGTTGTCACCTCTTGGGCAAGGGAGTTAGTACTTGAATAGTTCTCCCAGTTAATGTTTGAGTAATTGAAATCACCCAATATTAGGGCGTTTGGTAGGACCTTCATATTTTCCAGTGTCTCCAGAAATGCAGAATGGGGGTCCTGGGTCATGGTGGGTGATCTTTAGCAAGCTCCAATTTGAATTTCAGTTTTGCCCATTGTTAGCTGCACATGGATGATCTCTGAGGCATTGTGCTGCACCACTAACCTGGAGGTGTGGGTATCCTTGATGAATATGGATACACCCCTTCCTTTTATGTTTCGGTCCGGGTTCTGTGGCCGAAAAGTATGACATGAGTTATAGCCTGGTAGTGCTGGGGTGCTTTCTGGAGCCTTAAACCAGGTTTATGTTACTGCACAGATATCGATGTTCTCCATACTGATGAGTGCCTCGACTGCATGCATTTTGAGGTTTAGACTTCTGGCGTTGAGTAGCATCACCCTTAGTTTTTGGTTACTTGTGCTATTTATGATGGTGGGTTTGTCTTTTGAGCCTTGCCTAAAAAAGGCACTATGGGGGCAGTAAAAGCCTTGGCCAGTATTTGAAAGCCTAAGGGTGACAGGTGCAAGCCATCTCTTGTGAAGCAACGTGGCTTGTCGAGCATGTCATCCCAGGCTGACAGACACTGGATCCCGTTTGAATGACACCAGAAGCTTAGCCAATTGTTGAAATTGATCATTTTTTTCTCTATACCGTGGTATCATTCTTGGTGAAGGCAGGATGCTACTCAGGGTCAGGGTCATACCGGCCTGGGCTACGGGATCCGAGAGCTCCTCCATGTCTCTTTTCATGTAGTCCAGGGAGGTACGGCTCAGGTCATTCACACCAACATGGACAATGACAGAGTCATATTTATACTTGTTCTGGAGTGACCTGACTGCTTGTGTTATGTGGCGGATCCTGGCACCTGACAGGCAGCTAACAGTAACCCTCTCCTTGTTCAGCCTAGTGAGTGGGACATCAGTGTACCTGACTACAGTCACTTATTACTATTTTCATTCATTCATTACTGATGGGACACAGTCCCTAGCTACTTTATGTCCTGGGAGGCCCTTATGGAAGAATGTTCCTGAGTACCATTGAACCAAAGGATGCTCTTCGCCTGGAGACCAGATCCAATTTGTAATGAGTAATAAAGGTATGAGGGGTAGACCAGGTTGCAGCTACACAGATATCATCCATTGAAGCCCTTGAATGAAAAGCAACAGTAAGAAATGAATGAATATTAACCACATCAGATCAACTCTTTAAATCCTTAAGAAACTTTTGCTATTTTGGAAGAAACATAGATGCTAGGCTATTATTGGTGTTCTGGTCAGTCTTTTATTCATTTAAATCACATTTTAAGAGCTTTCATTTGTTGTAAAGTTTTCAGTCAAACTTCATCAGACAATAACAAAAAATGAACTTAGGCTTATTATTTAACTGGTGTGGTGAATGGGGGATGGGTTAAGGAGTTTCCTAATCCATGAACTTAGGCTTATTGTTTAACTGGTGTGGCGAGTGGGGGTGGGTTAGGTAGTTACCTAATCCATTTAAGGACCCTGGAAATGTTGAAGTTTTAATTTAGTCCTGGGAGTGTGTCTGCTCACAACTGTATCTGCCATTTTAACTCTTTAACTAACAGTAAGTTGTCTGTGTTCTAGAGGGGGGCGGTAATTCCTAGGGGATCTCTGACTTTTTCAATTGCAGCAAATTGGAATATGGAGAACTGGCAGCAGGTCCTACTATGCCTGGCTAGTGCATTGTAAGGGTCTCACTTCCTGATGGTTCCCACATGTTCTTTTATCCAGATCCTAAGTAGTCTTGTGGTTTTTCTAATGCAGTATGCTTCACATTGAGAATATACTGCAATGTAAACCTCATTGGTGGTCATACAGTTTAAATGGTCTTTTATGTGAATAACCACCAGTGGAGTTGTGAGATGTACCATGGGGGGTTGAATGATAAAATAGCACCAGTGGCATTTCCCACATTGGTGCATACCTGGGGGGTGGGGGGTCGAGGGTGTGTGCCTGCAGTCTCTTTTCTAATTCGAAAGTGGCTTTGAGGGACATGCTCTTTTTTGTAGCAGACATTTGGCTGGTTTCCAAGGATTAGGGTTAGTTCTGGGTTCTCTACTACGAGTGCCCAGTTTTTAATGAGGATGTCTTTGATGCAGGTGGTGTTTAGAGAGATGGGTATGGAAAACCTTGGGGTGGTATCCTGTGGTGCCTGAGCTTTAATGTGGAATCTGTGTTTAAGGATGGGTGGGTACAGGGTTTCTCTCCTTCCGATTGCCACTCCCATGACTCTGGAAACTAGATCCTCTGGGTAGTGCCTTTCCAGGAAGAAGTCCCTGAGGTGATGGCATTGGAGTGGAAAGACTCTTCCTCACTAACAATTCTGCTTGTCAAATACAAAGTAATTGTTGTTGAGCGCTACTAAGAGTAATTCCCTAATCATTTTAATTCTTAAATGGGTGAACCGGGTGTGCCTGTGCAGGTAGCTATTTTATACTCTAATCAGCTTTCTCTCTACCCTCTATTAATCACTCCCTATAACTTCCACCCAGCTGAAGTTCTCATTGTCAATTGTAAGCTGAACAATCACAAGAAATTAACTATTGCTACCATTTACATTCCCCCAGGTAACAACATCCCTCTTCTTGAGCTCTTTATCTACTGGATTTCTCAGACTATCTCTTATAAAACTGTTATCTTGGGTGACATTAACATAGACTGGAATTTCCTTAATAATGATTCCCCTAACACCTCCATTAACCTCTGTGGCTTCTCCCAACTAATCTCTACCCCTACACATCTAAATAAACACACCAATTCAGACTCTAATCTAGACTGGGTCCTCACCTCCAATGCTAACCTCTATCACAACCTCTCCACTCTATCTGATACTCTAAGTGACCACCATCACACCCTCATACTAAGACACTCTCTCCAACTACACAAATCCCAGCAATACAAAGACTGCCATAAACTCTCTAATTTTAACCCAGACAGTTTCAGCTCTCTTCAATTAACTGGTCCTTCCCCTATGACCTCCCCCTGGAAGAAGCTGTGTGGCATTTAACATCTTTCTAGACACTCAACTCCCAGGCCCCCATTAGAAAACTAAGAATCAAAACTCAATTTGCTCCCTGGTTAACAAAAGCCACTTGAACCCTTATGAAAAGGAGAGATAGTGTCTGGAAAAATGGAAAAAAATATACATCTCTCACGGATATTCAAAGTGATATAGAGCTCTGTATCATAACCAATAACAAGGTCACCCTTGACAAAAATCTTTTACAAAGAACCACTAAATAATCCTCAATCTAACTCCCAAAAATTCTGGCATTCTGTTAATAAACTGCTACATCCTGGAAACCCCTCATCGCCTAACCCATGCTCTAACAGCTCTTCTACTGATACGGTTACCTTTCTTAATTCCTTCTTCATTGACTCTATCCACACTCTAACAAAAAATGACATAATTGCCCATCCCACTACCCCTCCAACTACCCATACAACATCTTTCCCTCTTACACCTATCCTCACAGCCTATATTAAATCTTTTCTTACCAAACTTAAAACATGCTCTCCATCATCTGATAACCTACCTTCTAAATTCTTTAAACTTGTTGCTAATTCTACCACTTATCCCATCTCCATATTAATCAATAGATCAATCCAGGAAAGCATTGTACCTGAAATCTGAAAGAAATTCTATGTCATACCCTTATATAAAGGTAGTAACTCAACAGACCCCTCAAATTTCAGCCCAAATGCCATTCTATCTCCCCTATCAAAAATTCTCGAAAATTGCATTCATAAACAGCTCCTTGACCACCTCCTGCTAGGAAATCTCCTAACACCTACACAGCATAGCTTTTGCCCAAATCACAGTACAGCTACTGCCCTGATATCTTTCACAAATTCTATTGTAAAATCTTGTGACAACAATAAGTTAGTCTCCTGTTTGTTTTTGGACCTCTCCAAAGCTTTTGCCACTGTTTCCCACAGATTGCTTCTATCCAAATTAACTACCTTTAATCTCTCCAACTCTCCACTTCTTGTTTCTCCAGCTTTCTCTCTAATAGATTTCAGGGAGTTAAATAGCAATCTAACTTTTCTCCCTTCCCTCCAATACAAACAGGGGTACCCGAAGACTCCATCCCTGGAGTCCTACTATTTAATATTTTTAGTAATGGCCTCTACTCTTCCTGTCCTCTCTCTTCTTTTATTCAATATGCTGATGATTTCACAATCATCTCCTGCTCTGACAATATCACCCACCTTCACACCCTTACACAACAGTCTCTCCACTCAGTTGAAAATGGCTAACTTCCAACCAACAGTTACTTAACCCTAAGAAAGCGAAATGTCTCCTATTCCTTCCAAACATCTGTCCAACATCACAAAACTACCTTTACTGTCACCTCCCTTAAAACACTATCATCACTGTTGAACCTCACACAAAACCTCTAGGAGTTATTGTAGATGACCAACTAAATTTCAGTCTCCATATTCAGCAGTGCATTAAAAAACTCAACAGACGTTGGGCTTACTATACAGGAACAAAAAATTCCTCACAAATGCTTCTAGACTTTCTCTTGCACAAGCTTTCCTACTCTCCACTCTATGCTGCCCCTATTCTTAGAAACCTCCAATCAAATCTTCTGCCTAAACTGGAACTCACCTATAATAAAACTGCAAGATTTGCCACTAACCAACCCTAATGCTCTTATCACTGCCAATCCTTGAGAAACCTGCAGTGGTTGGAATTTCATCATCAAATCCTACTACCTCAGCTTCTCATGGCTCACTCTATCTTACATAAACTCTCTTCCTGTCCTTCTCTCTTTATCTTCATCCAGCCCTATACTCCCAACCACACACTGTGTAGCTCTCAACAGCACCTACTGCAAGTTTATGTGCCCAATAAAAATATTGGCAAAATCGTCTACAGCCATTCAGTGGCAAATGCTTGGAATAAACTACCACTGAGTGTAAGATCGATCCCTAACACTAACTCTTTCAAAATAACACTAAAGGACAGCCTCCATAAATCATGGTCATGATTATGCAATGACCCAACTTAATCTACCATCTCCTCCTCCAATGCTACTGCAGCAACCTTTCTCCCCACTCTCTCTGCTTACTGCTTTTTTAACCTCTACCAATAGGCAGTAGTACTTACAGTTTCCTGTGGTGTATTCTTGGCTATTGGTTTGCCTTGTGACTATCTCCTATATATATTCAATATTATAACTTGTTCTTTTTGTTTGCAGGCTTATTTATAAACATTTTAGCATTTTTTGTTGTTGTTTTTTATATTGTAACTCTGTAATATTCTTTCTTTTTGACATATTGTAACTCTAAGTTAATTCTTTTTTCATTCTCACTTGTAATAATCTACCATATGACTAGTACTTGTTACTTGTAATTTTGGAGCTTTTCTCCTTGGGTATCTGCTGAGAAAGGGCTGCTGCCCAGTCAGACTAAGCCAGTTAAGAAATGTCAAATAAATAAATTATATATATATATATTTATATATATATATATATATATATATATATATATATATATATATGCGCACATATATTATAAACACACACACACACACACACACACACACACACACACACACACACACACACACACAGACACACAGTAGTAGCAGGCATCCTTTGATCCCAAAGGAGGATCATGGGTTTCCGACTCTACTGGAGTGATTTGTGCAGTGTCTTCTGTGGCTGTACAATGTAATGCGTGAGTAAGCAGATAATGGTCTGGTATCATGTCATCATGGATCTTCCTGAGGGCTCTCTTAACCTCTGCTGTCCTTGCCAAGATGGTTTCATACATAGTGAGAGCTTTCTTCACTTCCTGTTTCCAGGCAATCTTGTCTGAGGTGACAGAATACCAGTTGTTCATGCTAATGGAGACAGCACTGAGGTCACACTTGCATATGTCCTTGTAGCACAGTTTGGGTCACCCTTTCAGCCCCTTTCCAGACTTCAGCTCTCTAAAAAGGACATCTTTTGGTATCTGGCCATCTGTCATGTGTTAGCCATGACCCAACCAATGCATACGTCTCTGTTTCAGGAGGGTGAACATGGAGGTGGTGCCTGTCCTCTTAAGCACTGTGCTGTTGGGGATTTTGTTCTGCCACAAGATACCAAGTATGCACCTAAGACAGCGCATATGGAATACATTGAGCTGATGCTCCTGTTTTGAGCACAGAAACCATGTTTCACTGATATACAGTTGTTGTTGTTGTTGTTGTCTTTCGGCTTTTCCAGGTTAGGGGTCACCACAGTGGAACTCCAGTCCGCTAATGACTGGTAGTAGATTTTCACGAACGCCAAGGTGCCAGCTAGACATTCAACCTTCAACGAAGGCATGCCCATTTACGCATGTCTTTTGAATGCCCACCCAACTGCGGGGAGGGCATGCAGACTCCACACAGAAGGCATTCCCTGCACTCCAGAAGAGAATCGAACGGGAGAACCGCTTGCTGTGAGGCAACAATGCTACCGCTGCACCACTGTGGAATCTTCACTGATATACAGCAATATGCTCAAAACACAGGCTGTGTAAACAAGCACCTTGGTATGCAGATTGAGCTTATTAATAGCCCATGCTCTCTTTCTCAGCCTGAAAAACATTATGGCAGCTTTTCCAATCTGCTTGTTGATCTTGCTATCAAGTGACCGGTTGTCAGAGATTGTAGAACCTAGGTACAGGAACTCATGGACAACCTCCAGCTCATAATAACTCAGCATGATTGATGGCTTACTGCCCACATTTTGGCCCATCACCTGGGTCTTCGTTGAACTGATTGTGAGGCCACATTCCATACATGCATCTGCAAAGCGAGTCATGAGCATCTGAAGTTATTGCTGAGTGTGAGCCACAATAGCTGCATCATCAGTGAACAGAAACTCCCTTAGATGCTTCCTAAGCAACATGGTCTTTGATCCAAATCTTGTCAGTTTGAAGAGGTTGCCGTCCATTCTGGTTTGGACAAAGATACCTACTGTAACAGTTCCAAAAGCAAATTTCAACAGAACTGAAAAAAAGAAGCCAAACAATGTTGGAGCCATTACACACCCCTGCTTTAATCCACTGAGAATCTCAAAAGGTTCCAATGTGGATCTGATAATGCTAAGTAGTACTGGAGGACAGCCGCTCTTTGCCAGAATTGCAAATAGGCTTTCCTACTAATGAAGTCGAATGCCTTGGCCAGATCAATGAAGGCAATATACAGAGGTTTGCTCTGCTCCCTGCACTTTTCTTGTAGTTGTCTAACAGAGAAAACTATGTCTATTGTAGACTGTCCATCTATGAGCCCACATCTTGACTCAGGGTAAACTCTCTCTGCAAGAACATGGACCCACTTTAGGACAACACATGCAAACAGCTTCCCCATGGTACAGAGAAGGGAGATGCCACTATAGTTGTTACAATCAATTTTTTCACCCTTATTATTATACATAATAACTGTGCTAGCAACCTCATATCTTGTGGTACACTACCTTCTCTCCAGCACTGGCAAAGTACTGCATGCAGCTCTGAGATTAGGGTACCGCTGGCACATTTAAAAATTTCTGAGGGAATACCATTTTTCCCAGGGGCTTTTCCTGAAGAGAGTGTTTTCAGTGCATCACTGAGTTCTTCCAAGGTGGGCTCAGTATTGAGTTCAGTCATAGCTGGCAGAGGCTCAATGACATTCAGGGCTCTCTCCATAACTATGGTCTCTCTGCAATTCAGCTGCGAGTAGTGTTCCACCTATCATTTCATCTGCTTGGTTCTGTCCTTCAAGACCTTGCCTGTGAATGACTTAAATGGGATGATCTTCCTTTGTGATGGGCTGATGGCTTGCTTAATCCCATTGTACACTCCTCGCATATTACCAATGTCAGCGGCCTGCTGAAACATAAAGCAAAGTTGGGGCCAATAATCATTTGCATACCTATGAGCTACCAGTTGCACTTGACTCTGAGCACACCAGAGTGCCTGCATGTTCTCTTCATTGTGCAAGGACCTGTATGCAGCCAGTGCCTGTCTCTTCTTCTCAAAGTTGTCAGCACTACAGTGTGGGATTTAAACCAATCAGCACACTAGATTGTCTTCTTTCTAAAGATAGATATTTCAGCATTATAGATAGCATCCTGTAGTTTTTCCCATCTCTTCTTGGTGTCAGTGTTATCCAGGCAGGTCAAAGCCTCTTCAAGTGCTAGAACAAACTTACCTGCTTTTGAAGGGCCATGAGTCTTGCCTATGTCAATGCATGACCTCCCATCCTTTTTAGAGTGAAAGAACCTTCAAATCTGGATGTTCACCTTACTGTACACTAGCAAGTAGCAGTATCACAATCTACAGTGTGGTAACTGCATGTTACTCTAACACTACCTATACTGCTGTGTTTGGCAAGGACAAGGTCAAGTTGGTGCTAATGTTTCCATTGTGGATGCCACCATAAAATTTTGTGCTGGGGCTTGTTGTTGAAGAATGTGTTGGTTATGCAGAGGTCATATTGGGAACAAAGCTCAAGGAGACACTGTCCATTTTCATTCATCTTTCCTATTCCAAAATGTCCCAAACAAGATGGCCAGCTGTGATGGGAAGGGACCTCATTTATGGCAACACTAACTTCATCACAGAATTTTTCCTTGACTTCCTGGGAAGAAAGTTAAAGTAGGAATGTAGATATTGACCATGGCCACTGGTGTTTGCAGCGGAATATTCAGCAGTCTCTCATTTCCCAATTTTAGTGGTATGACTGGACAAAAGAGGTTGTTTCTGACTGTGAAACAAACACCATGTTCCCTGGTCTCCTTTGGAAGATTTCCATGGCAGAAAAAATAAATCTTTCTCCCTGATACATCCAATGGATGACAGCCTTGTTTCTTGGAGAGCCACAATGTCCATTTGCAATGTGTTCAACTCGTTGTTAAGGACTGCTGTCTTCCAAGCATCACTGATGTTCTGTAGATTTTCTGTAAGGCCCAGAGTCCTCGTCCTTACATCTGCCTTGCCTAAAGGCATATATATAGAAACACACACAAGCACATATATCTATATATATATGTCTACTTCTAAATTTCAAAGTTTCAAAACTTTGAATTTCTTATGGCCGAGACCAGAAGATCGAAGTTTTGAAACTTCAAACTGTAAATAAAAAAAAAATTAATAATAAAACAACAAAAAAAAATGTTTTTGACGTTTTTGCACGGGCAAGCCCGCCTTCACCCCCCACAACCCCAAACCCCCTGTTAATT